>NC_142745.1:600000-802500 GCF_051943395.1 Hippocampus bargibanti | reverse complement strand
AACAAAGATATCTTTGTGAGAATGGCGTTGGTCGCGGGGGCAGATGCGGGGCAGAGAGGATTATGGGGGATTATGGGGGGGGGGGGGGGGGAAACGAATGTGGCTCCGCATCCGACCGAGTCCTTGATTCCTGCTCCTTCACACAAACACGCCCGGCGCCACATCTACAGCGCGCTTACCGGAGGGAAAATCGTCCATCTCGCATTCCTGACTGGACCGGCATCCATCTTCAATTTTCAGTCTTTGTTTTATGTGCCATTCGGGGGTTCGGGGGCGGGGCTTGACTCTTATGGATGCTCTTTTTCAACCACTTGTGTCCAGCAGGGATGGGAACCCCCAACCTCCAACTTCAGAAGGCTACGTGCTACAAAAGTGCACATCCATCACGGCTCAGCGGCGCTCGTTCGAGGTCAGGAGGTCAGCATTAAGGAAGTGGGCCAAAGTGCGTCCAGGGTCAAAGTTCGCCTCTCGCCAGCCACCGACGTTGGTTCAAGAGGAGGTTTTTAGTTGAGATTTTATTTATTTATGGGTGCCATTCAAGAATTTATTGGGGAATTGAAAATATGACATAGAGGGCTACTCCCAAATGTATTCAGGTTTTGTTTTGTCATGCTTGGGTGCCGATAAAGCGCTGGCCGTGGCCTCTGGCTATGTTTTTTATTTTCCACAAGGGGCAGCATTTCCTTTTTTATTCCATTTTATCACTCTATTTGTTAAAATGCTACAGAAACCAGTACGTATGTGCCAAATATGTTTGTCTGCCAAGCATTTATTTACCATAAGAAACCATTAAAATGAGAATAATCTGTTCCCAGATCCCCATAAAACATCATTCCCTACTAAATAAGCCTTAAAATACACAAAATATACCTGATTTTATGTATAATAAATATGCTATTGTATTGTAATGAATAAAATAAACTGTACCGTATAATAAAGTCATTTTACTGCCCTTTGTGATGGTCGTTGATGTAGTTGCCTCTTGATATCCAAGTAAAGTTGCCGTGCTTTCTCGGTGATAATACCCTCACTCACACTGTCCCCTGCTCGCTGCTTTTCATTCATCCAAATCAACAGAAGTTTTTCAAACTCTTCTATTGCCTGAGACCGTTGCTTAGACAACACAGGAACGCCCTTAGCCACACGTAGCATTGGTTGACTTAGCGTACCGCTACTGGGACGCTAAGTCACACAAACGCACACCTCATTTGTGTTTTTCGATGATCTCCTTCTTCTGTTCGACCGCCATTTTCCTTTATGTCCTCTTCGGCTTAACGCTAGCCTGCGGTGGGGTCTTTTTCGCTCCCATAATAGCAAACGTACTCCACTTGATAACAAACTATGTCTGCACTCAAGAAAGGAGGTGACGAAAACCCGTCCGTCAGCCACCGTGCCCCTGTGCGGTTTGGTTCGTCCGCCGAAAACTAGTTCTTATGCCAAGATAATATTCTCGCAAATTTAATGTTCGTGAGGCGAAAAGTTGGTGAGCTAAAGCGTCCGTAAGCTGAGGTATCACTGTACCATCCAACCACAGCCATTCATTCCAAAAGGGAGGGAAAGGGATTCTGAGGTAACAAGATCCCTCATTCTCTTGAAGGATCACTAAATGTGACGAATTTAATGCTAACGTGCCTCCCGTCCCATATGGTGGCTGCGTGTCTCCAGCGGACGACAGACACGGTGAAATAATAGCTGACGGCGAGCCGGACACTCGATAAATCGTACAGAAGGCCGCCGTTCTCAATGGCCAAAGGACTTTGTAAGACTCCGCAGAAAGGAATGGCGATGCTCCAGGGGTCTTCGTAAATCAAGCCTCATAAAACGTTGACAAGAAATGAGGACCAACGGTTGGACGGCGGGGGGTCCGGAAGGGACCTGAAACTGCTCGACGGCTTCCAAAAGGAAAATATTTGGAGTTTGAAGTCCTCTGTCAATTGCCTATGACGGGAGCATTGGGGGCTTCGATCCAGATGAATCGTTCCCACAAAAGTCAATCATGGTGGGATCCTGAATTTGGGCCCATCCAGAAAAGTTGAGTGAAGCCCAATTTCGGCAGTGCCAGGCGAGGCATTCCACAACTCACTTCAACTTGAAAGTGTTTCTTTGTATCATCGAGAGAGAATTGGTTCACTCACTTCTCCCAGTGGGAATTGGCTTGGATTGGATTTTATTAGTCTGGCAGCGGACAAATGCTACATTTCACAGCAGCAAAGTGATGGAAGCAAGAGTAGAAAAACAAAATACAAGAGCTGCTGTAAAGGCATCGCCATCTCCAAGTCAAAAGAACGGCATAACAAAAATAATATGACAACACAAAGACACAGTCATTCAATCTGAACTCATTCCCTTCCAGATGATGTGCAAAAATGTGTCCACTCCAGTGCCAGGGTTTTTGTCATTGTCACTCCAATTCCAGGACACACAGATTATTGACTTTTAAGGACTACATAAACATTCAATCCAGTGTTACAAATATTAGAACATCTTCTTTTACATTCAAAAAGGTTAATTCCTAAGTGACATATAGCTCTGGGGTTGTATGAGCTTGAAATGAGGGCGGTTGTCCAAAATACAATGCGATACTGGTTGATATAGCGCTTTAACAACAGCTGAAGGTGGAACAAAGCGCTAACATGGAAAAAAGGGAAATGCTGCCCCCTTTTGGAAAAGAAAAAACATTGCCAGAGGCCATGGCCAGCGCTTTATCAGCACCCAAGGATGAAAAAAAGAACAAAACCCAGGTCTCCGCCTTCCAAAATGAGGTCCCGTCATGTTGCGTTTTGTCTATTTACGAGGGAGAGAAAGTTGCTCCCACGTGGCTCGTCATTCCTAGCGCTTGCGTTCCAACATGTGTTGGGAAAACTGCGGCCTTCCCGATTTCTTCCCTTTCTGCCCTTTCAGACGCCCTGTCGTCAATCAAACACACCTCCTCAATTTCAGCCACCATTGTGTCTCACATCCTCCATTTTGTGATAGCGCACTTTGAAAATATGCAAAGACGAGAAGAAGTTAGTTTGTGGACTGGAGGTTGGACCAGGGCTCTTGTTTGGGCCTTCCGTTGCCGCCGTTGGAGATTATTTCAAGGCAGAAAAGTGAGAGTTGATGCGACCTGGCTGGCGGTGGTCTGACGGGAAACCTCACATGCACGGAGCCTTTTACTCTCAAGAAACAACAAAGACATCAGGGTCAGAAATCGACCTGGACGCCTTCACAATCAGTTCTGCAGGCCCAGGAGCATCAAATAAATGTCGATCAAACTGTTAGATTTCGAGTCGGCAACCCAAATGGGGTACCAACGCCTTCTCGAAGGTGCTGGTCAACGTCAGAGTTTTCGGAAACTGTGATTGGCTAGTCACTCGCCAATCATAGTTTGCGAAAACTGCTCTGATCACAAGCCGCTAGTGATAAGCGTATACTGGCCAGAGCTAGCATGCTGTATCGTAGCGAGCTCCGAAAGCAAATATATGTTTGTGTAGATTTAATCGCGGTTTTGTCAACCCACAATGGCTGACGTTTGAGAAGAAATTGATTTGGTTGCAGATTTCCCGTTAAAGCCATTTTCAAGACGGACTTTTCGAGAAGAAATTATGAGGAAAGGTCGGTCGGTTATTTCCTGGCTAACGGTACCCTCTAGTGGACTTGTAGTGAATCACGCCACTTTTTTCAATCTGCATTGATTCAGACATAGCGCTACTGAAGGCCTAGCGATGAAATCCACGGCCCTCCACTGACCGTATGCTTAAATCTATATTTTATATTTCTATCTTAGTTTATCGCGTTCCGTAGGGTAGACTAGACTTGTACTTATGCTGATTGCGCTAGCGCCAGCTATCCAAAGTGTTCCCAATCTTTTTGAGGACTTTGTTGCTTTGAAAGTCGCCTCGAATGTGTGCCACGATACTGCGTCTGATTACTCTTCCGATGTCGTAGCACAAATGGAGGTTGTTTTGGTCTCTTTTTTGGGAACCTATCAAAAGAGTTCAACGAAGGCATTGAGAGATTGGGAGAGACTTTTGTCGTCGACATCTCCTCATCTAAGGATCCAAAATCCAGATCCAAAAGATGGCCCGTCGGGCCTCACCTGGTCTCCGAACAAAACGGTTCCGGCTGACTGACGGAGCATCGTGACCTACATTGTGCTCCAAAATGGAGAACGTCTCAACTTGAAGAGACGTTTCCTGCCTCTTGCAGATAAGACGCTTGGTTGTGTATACGTCATGATTAAAGCGTGACCGACTATCTGCAGCTGCCTCACTTTGAGGAGTGTGTGTGTAAGTGTGTGAGTGTGTGTGTGTGTCACAATGTATGCTTATCCTTTTTTGATTGCATGTGTGTTTGGTAAGTTTTTGAGTTTCTATGTCTAGATCATTATTTGTGTGCAGCATATTTTTTTGTGTTTTTGTGTATTTTTGTGTATGTGTCTGTGTGGCCGTGTGTGTTTGTGCTTTGTGTTTCTGTGTGTACTTTGTGTTTGTGGCCATGTGCGTGTGTGTACGTGTTTACTTTCTGTCTCTGTGTGTACTTTGGGTTGACATGTGAGTTAGTGTGTATTTTTGTGTTTGTTTACGTGTAATTTCTTCTGTGTTTGCTTGCGTGTGTTTATAATGTGTGTGTGTGTGTGTGTGTGTTGGTGTGTAAATACGACAGTGTAACTATCATCGTGTGCGAATGTGTGTATGAGTACATTCATGTGGTAATCCCAGTCAATTGATGTGTCGGAAATGAGCTCAAGCAAACACGAGCAATGCTCAAACAACCACACAAACACACACACACACACACATGCCAAGGCCACCGTGGTCGATGGCTACGCTAAGGTATTAGCTACTTGTCGGGGCCAAGGGGGGCTTATTTGATTAGAAAATAGTGCGGGAAGTGGACTGTATGCTTTTCCTACACCATCTATTTCTGTGCCAACCTTGTAATGTATGTGTGTGTGTGTGTGTGTGTGCGTGTGTGCGTGCGTGTGTGTGTGTGTGTGTGTGTGTGTGTGTGTGTGTGTGTGTGTGTGTGTGTGTGTGTGTGTGTGCCTATTGAGCCACACAATGTTCCCTATACTATATAATGTGCGTAAAATAACAATTAAACTATATATTTTTAAATCAGTTAGGGGGACACATAGTGTTCAAATGTGATGCTAGTTCTTCACTAAATTCAGAAATCAGAAAAGATGGTCCTCACTCCTGGAACTCACAAAATCGTTGAAACAGGAATCTGTGTGTGTGCGCGCCTATTGAGCCACACGGCGTTCCCTAGCTATCTAAAGTGCCTAAAATAAGAATAAAAATATCTACTTTTAATCAGTTAGGGGACATCTAGTGTTCAAATGTTGCACTAGTTCTTCACTAAATGCAGAAATGGTGATCCTCACTCCTTATCTGGACCTCACAAAAGTGTTGAAACAGGAATCTGAGTGTGTGTGTGTGTGTGTGTGTGTGTGTGTGTGTGTGTGTGTGTGTGTTTACATACATTCCATCGGGGACCCAGAGTGGATGAAAGCAGTGTCCTCCCGAGGGAGCATATTGTCAGATCTCAGATCAGAGCTCAGTGATGTCTTTCTTGTCCCCCCGTGTTGTCTCTTGCGGGGTCCGTCACTCACCGGCAGTTGGAGCTCAGCTCGAGGCACCGATGGACAATTAGATTAGCGCCAAGCCCAAAGTCGTGGCCCTGATGAGACAAGTCGGAGATGCTGATGCTTAGTTGCAACATTAAAATTGGGGAGGGGCCAACATTCAAATTTGAAGTCTTGCAACTTTGCTGTCGTAAAAACAAGCTGCGGCGGTACGAGTTGCCTTGTGCGAAACCCCTCGACCATGGCGGTCAGACCGAGCCCCCCCCCCCCACCCTCACCCCCGTAGATGCGCTGCCAAGTCTGACTTTTGAAGACTTTCCATACCTCCACGGTGGCGGTCCGCAGAGTCAATTCCATCGGTGTGACTGAAGCGTTTATGTGCCGCTCTAATTAGCTGCCGTGTGCTCTTGGTGTGTACGCAGCTGTGGGCTTCAAGTCCAAACTTTTCCGTCTGATGGTTCCGTGTCGCGGTGCTTCGGTGGAAAAAGTGGGTGGACTTCACAATGCAGACGTAGCAGGTTTTAATGGTCGCTCCGGCCTCCCTCGCAGGTTCTCCCCTAAATGGGTTTTCTCCAGGTATTCCAGTTCCCTCCCACATTCCAAAAACATTCATTGTATGTTGGACTGCCGCCCTCATTTCCACCTGATATAACTCCAGACCCACTTCATTTAGGAATTAACCTATTTTCTGATGAAAGAAGAGTGTCTAGATTTCGAACACTGCATTTAAGCTTTGTGTTGTCCTGAAGCTCGATATTGTGTGGGTCTTGGAATTGGAGTGACAATGACAAAAACCCTGGCACTGGAGTCGACACATTTTTACACAGCGTCTGTCAGTGAAGGAGTTAAACATTGGTCACCACTCCACTTTTCCTATCCCTATCTAAACACTCCCTTTTCATTTCGGAAGTGGAAAACACAAACACACACACACACACACACACACACACACACACACACACACACACACACACACACACACACATCCACGATTTTGCAACGTAGTGGGGACGCGGTGTGTGCAGCATTTGACCCGTGGGAACTCAATTTCAAACATGAAATTATATATATACTGTATATTTACTCAACTTATAAAAATTGAATTTTAGGTCACATTTTTTGAGCCTGTGCTCACTCAGGAATCACTTTCAAATGGCATATATCTTGTTTTTGGCAAAATCGTGGGGACTTCACACACACACACACACACACACACACACACACACACACTGAAAGCTCCTTTATCTGCTTTACTCCCGCTCTGTCTTTCTCAGCCTCGAATGCACACACACACTCCCTCCCACCATCACATTATACTCCTCCTCACACACACACACACAGACACACACATTTGCTCCACATGCCTGAGTGTAAGCCAGCCACTGTGTGCAGCTCACTGGTGAGGAGATGACCAGCGTGGAGATGTTTGATGCCCACGAGCAGCAGATCACGGAAGCCAACAAGTGGACCTAAAAGAGCAGAAAAAAAGCGCAGGATTCCCGAAGCACTTTGATGCGTGTGTTGGTGTCATGGTGACAACTCACGTGAATGTTTGCTGCTGACAGAAACTTGTCCGCTTGAGGAATCCAAAAGAATCGAAAAGGCAGCAATCATGTCAACGAGAAGGTCGGCACGCTTGCTCTGCACGCTCTGCTTCATTTGGGAAGGTAAGTTCTCAACTTCTTTGACAACCAACAAGCTTTTTACAACCTTAGCTTTTTGCTAGCCAAGAACAACATTTTGGAAAATAACTTGCGACAAACCACCAAAGTCACAAAAATGATGTCGCCGATTCATATTAACACAAAAAAAGATTTTGATGTAAAATCTGAGTCTGTTTCGTTGACATTTGACTTCATTGTTGAAATGGGCAAATTGGAAACATGCTTTTATTTTTCAGAGTAAGGCGCTTATAAATGAAAGTTATTATTATTATTTATTATTATTATTATTGTACCTTTTTCCATCTACAATAGAGGAAGAGTATGGAATTATTGCCGGTCACCATACGTTGCTGGAATAAATAGATACAGTAATACTATCCAGTCATATCCAATTTGTTGTTCTTGGAATGAGGACCAAGCCCAGACAACAACAATAACAAAACAAAAAAAACATGACCGTAAATATACCAAAAATGATACAAAACACTTTACTAGATGATGTACAGAAATGTAAATTCAGAAGTAAAATAGTATGATTAAACCGTCTTTGGTACATGTGTTAATTTTTGCAGAGGATAAAGAATATATGCCACTGAGTGGGTCTTAATGACATGACTATTCCTATTTCCGAGACAAGACAAAAGTACGCATGATGTTGTTTTTATGCTTTTTGCTTCCGATTTGGAAGAATTTCATTGCTTTCAAAACGGGTCCCGAGTTTTGATTTGAACTTTTGAGATCTGCGCAGTCAATGTTCTCAAACCAAGCGTTTTCATTACTGCTGCCTCGCCGTGTCCAAATGTGGATTTTGTGCACACATGAAGGCTCTCCAAACACATCAGGCCCCCAAATTTGGCAAGGATTATGTCACGCGTGCATCCCGTTAATCGCAAGGAAGCCATTAAGCAATTTGTCAGCAATCAAACGCCTCCCGTCGCACCAAAACAAACGCCGCCGCCTGTCAATGCTCGCTCTGTTTCTTCAAAGGGTGAGACGAAGGACCTTATTCTGTCTGTCGGTCGATTGGTCGGTCGATTGGTCGGTCGATTGGTCTCTCGGTCCATGGGTCAGTCTGTCGGTCGATCTGTCGGTCCATGGGTCGGTGGGTCCGTCCGTCCGTCTGTCTTCTTCTTCCTCTTCTTCTGCTGTCGCAGCCGCCTGCCAACAATGTCATCTTGGGAGAAGGCGAGCGCGGCCCTGGAACTAATGTTGCTATTATGTTAATGGTTGGAATAACAGGAGGTGGACATCACAGTGCCTCCACATCACCCCCCCGCTCCACATCAGGGCCCTGAGGCCGGATAGGAAGAGATTTCTGCCCAGGTGCATTCAATAGAATACCCCCCCCCCCCCCCCCCCCGTGATGCCTGGCAGAGTGTTTTTCTTTGGGAGCTGAACGCATATTGTGAAGTAGACAAGCAAGGTTGAGCTGGTGAACCTCTACAGATGCTCAGAAAAAAACACAAAAAAGCTTTCATAGCACAAAAAAAAACAAGCAAGCAATCGTACATCTTGTAGGCATACAAATTTCACGATTAACTCATTCGCTGCCAGACAATCTGCAAAAATGTGCCCAGTCCAGTGCCAGGGTTTTTGTCATTGTCACTCGAATTGCAGATTATGGACTTTTAGGACTACATAAACATTCAATGCAGCGTTTAAAAACGTACACTCTTTTCTTTTATCATAAAAAAAGAGTCAATTCTCAAATGATATGGGTTTGGAGTTATCCGCGTTTGAAATGGGGGCAGCTGTACAAAAGGCAAATGCTGCCAGAGGTCTGACCAATGCTCAATCAGTGAAGACGTTTGCCCTAACGTCATGCTTTTCAATTCCCGTATCAATTCCAAAATGCTCACCTATGAATACAAAATTATGTCGCGGCTTGGAATTGAAGCGGATTGATGCGGGACAGAAGATGTGCTACAGTGTCTTCTAGTCAATGGATACTACAGCTTCATGTTTGCTTTCAACGTTTAGCTTAGAGCAGACGTGTGCACATTTCACCATGACGTCCTTGATCCACTGGTGAAAAGGAGGCTTCCATCGTCTCCTCTTCCATCTAAAACTGCTTTGTGCGAGAAAGAGGGTGCTTAATATTGTATGACTGAGTCTTTGTGTTGTCATATTATTTGTTCTTTAGTTTTGTCGTTGTTGTTTTGACTTCAAGATGGCGCCACGAGAGCAGCTGCCTTTCCAGCAGCTCCTGTATTTTGTTTTTCTACTTCTTCCTTTCCTTTCCGCTTTCGTCCATATTTTTGCTGTTGGCTGTGAAATGCCAATGTCTCCACTGCGAGACTATTAAAGGCGAATCCAATCCAATCGAATCAATTAACCTGCCGTGCACATTTTTGGAATGTGGGAGGAAAGCAGAGTATCCGGAGAAAACCCACCAGAAGAACGTAGAAAACCCCACAAAGGAAGCCAGAATGGAACCTTGCGAGTCACGTTGCAGTCCAACAAAGGCAAGATGTTTTTTGGTGACTACATTCAAAATAAATAATATTTACAAAGTGAGGCTTTAGCATGTCAGCTTGGCGAGCGCTCGGCAAGCAAGCGTTCCGCGTTCTCATGCGGCCGCTTTGAACTTGGTGAACAAAGAAAAATAATTGCTCCCTCCTGCTCGCGTCGGAATGTGAAACAATCGCTGGATTCAAGACAAAGAAAATGTCAAACAGCAACTGCAATCGGATCAATTACAAAGAAACTTTTGCTTTCATCCACGACGACTACATTGGACCACGACAGTTGCCTTGTCAATGCAAGTACATTTTATCTTGAAATGTTTAACTTAAAAATGTGTCCACTCCAGTGCCAGGGTTTTTGTCATTGTCACTCCAATTGCAGGACCCACAGAAGATTGACTTTGACGACTAAATAAACATTCAATGCAGCCTTAGAAACCTTAGACACTCTTTTTTTTCATCGGAAAAACATAATTCCTAAGTTATATGGGTCTGGAGTTATATGAGCTTGAAATGAGGGCATCTGTTCAAAATACAATACAATACAATACATATTGTTTGATAGGGCGCTTGAACAACAGCTGAAGCTGGAACAAATATTAATAATACGAATACATAATTTACATAAGTTTTTTTTCATAATTTTCATTTGTAAGCGCCTTTCAAAACTCTCAAGGACTTTACAGTCACAGGAATTTTTTTTCTTTGGGTGAGCCGTGGCAGCCACACGCGCCAGCGTTCACTCAACCCGGAAGTCACATAAAGTAAAAAAAAACAACAACAACAAAAAAAACTAAATAACAAAAATGTGCCAACACAAAGACACAGAGAGTCATTCATTCTTCAGCGCTTGCTGTACCCTCTTTGTGACATGAAGCAGTTGTAGATGAAAGAGGAGCGGATCAAAGTGTCCTTTTCAGCAGTGGATCAGGATACTACGACTCCTCATAATAATTGGATTGGATTGGATTGGATTGGATATGCCTTTATTAGTCTCACAGTGGAGACATTTACATTACATTATTACAATAATAATAACAATAAAGACAACAACTAATAACAATATTGTACGTATTCTTATTAGTTGTATAGCAAAAGGCAAATGCCGTCCCCTCATGGAAGGGAAAAACATTGCCAGAGGTCTGACCAGCGCTTTATCAGCAACCAAAACCCAAACAAATTCAGGAATGGCTTTTTAATGGCCGAATAAATTTGGGACTGGCAGCGAATGAGTTAAGAATGCCTTCGTCCCTGGAAGCCCCCGGTCGGTCGCCATTTGCAAACAGGAGCCAGGGTTAGATAGCCAGTGCGAAAAGTCACTGGGATCGCTCGGGTAAATAAAGAAGAGCTTGGGGATTAAAGGGCCGAAAGTAGGATGAAAAGACAATAGCGTCTGTCTGCGTTGTCTCCGCCCAGAGACGGACGGACGGACGCGTGACCCCGGTTTACAATAACAACACCGACCTGTGACCCTTTTGAAAAGATCAACTTGACCTCCGCCTGACTTCTGCAAATGAGAAGGGAGGGACATTCGGACCAGTCCTTTTGTCTCACAGCGGTTTGTTTATTGATCCCTGTCAATACACGTTTTTAGATGTGGATGGAAAACGCAAAAAAAATGGTTCCATTTCATTTTGAGATATTGTTTTTGTCATGAAATATTAGCAGTCAAATATCGCTCCTCGTAAAAAGCAAAGTCGACCACCGAGAAAACAAGTCCGTGCCAAAAGTTTCCAGAAGAAACAAAAGTTCCCAGAAGACAAGTTCCGCTCAATTTTACTTTGAAATCACTTCAATGAAACATTTTAGGTTTTTTTTTTTTGTTGCTGTCATATCATTCGTTCTTTTTTTCTTAACATGATACATCGTAAGAACACAAATTCTATTCTTTTTGTTTTATTTGTTTATTTTTTGTTGCTGTGGACAAATTCAATTTGTCCACAGCAAAAAAAAAAAAAAGCTCTACAACAAAGACTTGATTGCTCGAAATATCTTTTCACTTGTTTAAAGTATTCATGTTTACATGTGAAATTTTGTTCATAAAATTGCGCCATGAAATATTACACTGGCGTATGTTTTTCTTTCTCAGTAAGGAAAAATGGCAGATGATGGTAGTGTGTTTCTCCACGTGTGTGTGTGTGTGTGTGTGTGTGTGTGTGTGTGTGTGTGTGTGTGATGAGAGTCTATGAGAGTCTATGAGAGGCACATTTTGAAATTGGGTCCCCATGGAAAAAATGCCTCACACACCTCGTCCCCACTATGTAGTAAAAACGTGTATATATGTGTGTGTGTGTGTGTGTGTGTGATGAGAGTCTATGAGAGTCTATGAGAGGCACATTTTGAAATTGGGTCCCCATGGAAAAAATGCCTCACACACCTTGTCCCCACTATGTAGTAAAAACGTGTATATATGTGTGTGTGTGTGTGTGTGTGTGTGTGTGTGTGTGTGTGTGTGTGTGTGTGTGTGTGTGTGTGATGAGAGTCTATGAGAGGCACATTTTGAAATTGGGTCCCCATGGAGAAAATGCCTCACACACCTCGTCCCCACTATGTAGTAAAAACGTGTATATATGTGTGTGTGTGTGTGTGTGTGTGTGTGTGTGTGTGTGTGTGTGTGTGTGTGTGTGTGTGTGTGTGTGTGTGTGTGTGTGTGTGTGAGATGAGATGTTCCTCCCAGAAGTCAGGCCAAAAGAAACAAAAGAAGCTGTTGTGTCCTGCTGGCTTATCTTGTTTTTGGTCGCCATCATCTTGTGACCGCACGGCACGGCACGGCAGTGAAGTGAACGCCCGCCACCCCCAACCTCCCGGGGGCGCATTTTTCATTGCTTTATCTCCTATCTGGAGCCTTTGATCCATAATCGGCGGTGATGCATGACTGGCTGTGTACCGCCGTGGCCTTTCTTCACAAGATCTTCCACTTGATTGGACAAACAAGGACTTGATTGAAAGTTGCTCTTTAAACAAAAAGGACAAAAAATGGTGCTTTGATTTTGTGTGGCGTTGTCCCATCTCACGAGGCTGTTTCAGAAAAAAAATGTGACGTCATCACTTTTATGACATTAAAAGAGATTACTGGCAAACATCAACGTGATCATGAGGCCATTTTCCCATTTGCTGTCTACTGACAATGACCTGATTGGATTGGATTGAATTTGCCTTTATTAGTCTCACAGTGGAGAAATAATAATAATAATAATAATAATAATAATACATTTCATTTATACCTCATACTCCAGTACACCTTATACACCAGAAAACACTTTACAGTCACAGGATAAGTTTTTTCTGTGGGTGAGCAGCGGTAGCCACACACGCCAGCGTTCACTCAAACCAGAAGTAACTCAAATAGATAGAAAGCTAGCTAGATAGCCAATAGATAGCTAATAGCAAGCCAGCTAGGTAGCTAGCTAGCCAGCCAGCCAGCCTCGCTAATAGATATCTAGCTAGATAGCCGGCCAGGGAGCTAGATAGCAAATAGATAGCAAATAGTTAGCTAGCAAGATAGCTAGCTGGATAGCTTCTACACCAGAAAACACGGCACTGTTTTATTGTTTGTTATTGTACTTGTGATTTGTGCTCAGTGTACAGCACTTGGCGTACAACGGTGGTGGTTTTGAGAAGAAAAAAAAACACGGGGGGTTTGTTTCCGTGAAACAAATACAACTTTGTTGTCCGATAAGATTCTAGCTTTATATTATACGACGGGGAGGTGGGGGGGGGGGGGGGGGTGTCTATTTCTTTTTCTTTTCGGTGTGGTCCCGACACTCGTGCAAAATCAATGCCCCCGCCCATTTGCAGCTGTTTCATTTTCCTCCACAATGACAGCACCTGCATCACATGTTAGCGGTTGACCTCTGAACCGCGGCAGGAAGGAGTTATTTATAGACGCGTCAGCGAGGGGAACTGATTGCCAGACGAAACACGCGTGACACGTGAAGATGAGAAGAGCCAAATGCAAATCAAGTCGAATGAACTGAAAAAAGGACGTTGCCGTCATCTCCAAAATGGAGTCGCGGGTCGCATCTTGCCCATGACGTCGTCGTCGTCGTCATCTCACTCGTTTTTTTGGAGGAGGGGGGGGTTAAAACTCTCAATGAAGCAATTTTGTTTGCCTAAGTCCTTTTCTTTTTACGAGTTCCCCTCATTGCTTTTTCTTTTTTGGTCCTAAACGCAACCATATGCAGCGCAGCAAAAGATCCAAGAGAGGAATGACACATGACCTTGGCAAACGCTCCATTCAACTTGATGCTTTTTGGCACTGACGACACAATTAAATAGATTGCAAAGGATCACATGATGACATCCGCCAGTGTTTGAAATAACGTCTTCCCGGAGGCCCGGGACGTGCAACTTTTACGTCGGGCGTACAACTTTCAAAACGTCTCGGCCCGGGTGGCCGACAACTTCTTCAAGAAAAAAAAGCGATTCATTTAACATAAAACATTTGTTTTATTCAACAAAGTAAACCGCTACAAGCCACGTGGACTCCTCTTTCAAAACTTTCAAGTAGACTTTTCAGTCACAGTATAGTCCGAAGCACGAAACGTTCGTTTGGCAATTTGCATACTCGGACGAACGTTCGTTTGGTAATTTGCATACTGGGCACGGCAGCCAATCAGAAGCCTGTTTCGTGCTTCGGACTATACCGTGACTGTAAAGTGTACTTGAGAGTTTTGAAAGGCGCTTAGAAAGAGGAGTCCACGTGGCTTTGTGCAGACAACGCAAACATTGCATTATGCACCATGACGACAAACGACAACTGGAGCAAAATCTGCAGCAAGGGATATTTACCATCAATTAAGCAAGGGAGCATTTGTGCTAGGTACTTCCTTCATTTAAAAAAAAATCCTTTATAATTCGCAACAATGTTATTTTTTTGCGATTACTTGTCTTATTGTATTTCAACTTGTGAAAAATGGGGCAGGCAACTTTATGGCTGGGCAGGCAACTTTTCAGAGTTGTCTGCCCGGGTGCCTGCTAACTTTTTGTCATGAGTTTCAGACACTGCATACACTTTTTCTTTTTTCTTTCTTGATGTATTTATTTATTCATTTATTAATTGATGTATTTATTTTTGTAATGCTCTGTTCATTGATGACGGTGACCACTTGGACAACTTGTAGCATGCAGCTACAGACGATGGTGAACACAAAACAGACCTGCTGGATGACTTTTAAAGAACTTGGTTAAGAGTCACGACATGATTTGTGGGCTTTTACGGGATTTTTTTTTTTTGTAAATAAATTCATATTTTTGTTGGATCAACTATCCTGGGTCTACGTTTGTCGGGAAGTTTCCGGACGCCCGACACGTTATTCGGCTCACATCTAGTGTAAGACCTTTGAAAAACAGCTTTGGAAGATAACGTAATCAGTCAAATTTGTCACGGATTCTTTTGTCTAGACAGCGGTGTTTCGGGTTGTTTAATTACCTGACATGTTTAACGTAAATAGTCTGTTTTTGGGAAGATTGAAAGATTTTTGTCTGATTGAGAGGCTCTTCCGAGTGGTAACTAGCAGTAGCGACGTTGGCGCAATGTTAATGATACCTGCTTCGGATTGGGTCTTGTTTGCACAAAATCCAGAGTTAGTCAAGTCCTGGAGTCTTAATGCATCTCTTGATTCTGCACTATGTACAGTCTTGTTTATAGAACGGTTTTTGCACATCTACATTTGCACAGTATACAGTTGACATTTTTATTTTGTTATGCTTGAATATCTTGTTTTCTATCCTTTCACTCCCACCCCAACCCCATCCCTCTTCAATTGCTGCTGTGGACTGCAAATTTCCCCATTGCGGGACGAATAAAGGTATTCTGATTCTGATTCTGAGTTTGCCCAAATGGCCTTTCAAAATAAATGTTCAAAACAATTCTTCCTGAACAACTTAAACTATGGCTCCTGCAGATATTTTCAACTCCTCTTAAGATAGAAATTATTGTCAAGGAACAGTATGACGTGATCTGCGGAGGCTTGTACCAAGATACACACCTTTCAAAGTGTAACCAAAATGAAAACGGTAGTGCTCTTTAGGGCTGAAAACCAATCAAATCTCTCCAGGGCTCGTCACAATGATTAAATCGTTCTAATTTCTACTTCTTAGTGGCGTTGATGGCTGCTGCAGGGAGTAGTAAACTTTGGGAGGTGCCCGCTACCTTCTCCAACTTGAGCGAAAGCCTGCAATGGCAGCCCTATTGCCACACTCGCCACCATCAGGACAAAGTGAGAATCACGGCAGAAATACCACCAAGGCTGGATGGCACCTGGTTATCAACGAGGTAAAAAAAGTGAACGTTCTCGGTTTAGACTGAGTTCCACCGGTAGTGTCTTCTTATATCACAACAGAAAGCTAAATGAGAAACACTACATGATGACCTTTAAACAGCTCAACTTCTCTGCTGGTGTTTTCAGATGCGAAGTTCGTCCAGGTCCGGAGTTCCTCACCCGTTCCTACACCTTCCGCCCCACTCGTCATTTCCAGGCACTGCAGCACTACTATGTCGACAGTGAGTGCAAGAATCCTGCCTACTCCCTGTCGATTCGGGGCAAGCTTCGTCTTCGCCAGGCTTCCTGGATTACTCGCGGAGCGACGGAAGCCGACCACCACCTCAACGGGGTGACCATCGTCGTCCACAGCTTGGCGGCCCAGCGGAAGCTGACCTCCAGGTTGGCCCTATCCTGCGTGGCTTTGAGCCAGGCTCGGCTGATTCCTGGGAAGCCACACGAGCTTTATAACAACCGGGCGGGAAGAGAATGCCTGGAGGCCATGGGCTTCTCAATGATGGAGCTGGGTTTGGTTCGGGTAGAGACACAGGACCACAAGAATGGGGAGAAAGTCCAGGAACTCTTCTTGGGGGACATACACACTGACTGGAACCAAAGAACTCACTATCGACCGACAGGCTACCAGCAGCCACTGCAGAGCGCCACGGTGAGTTTAGTGACAACTAAGCGTTTGATGTCTGCCGTGCGGTACGGCCACACTAATGATTCTTCCATTGATCCATCCTCAGCATCACGTCCACCCGTGCTGGGTGTGCGCCCTGGTGTACCGCGCCACAGAACAACGCCCCCCAGTATTGCCCCGGCAAACGCAAGCCTCCATTTCCTTGGCCGGGCGGTGGGTGAGCCAACAGTGTGAAACCCGTCCCACGGTTCTCTTCCTCACCAGAGAGTTCCACTTTGATCCTGACCGACAAGCGTGGGAGGGGATTTACCGCCATTACTCGGACCCCCTCTGCTCCCAGAACACCTTCACGATGAGAGCTTCAGGTCACTATGCTCAGGGAAACCCTTCCGTCAAGGTACCGGGAGCCGCAGAGTTTGTCTTTAAGGTGATCGAAGCCAGCGTGACAGCTGAAGACGAGTCCACGGCAAAGTTGTTGAACAGGACAAAGCCAGGGAAGTGCGGGCAGGCCGGAAAATGGAAGGTCAGAGCAGAACAGGGCCTGAGCTCCACGCACGGGTGCGCGCTGCTCGGCATCAAGTTGCCCCACAAGGAATACGAACTTTTCAAGATTGAGCTTGACTACAGGAGACATGCGCTGTTGTATGTTGGGGAGAGACCAACGGACGGTTCCAGCCCAGACCATCCGATGAGGAGGGCCACGTCCTTTCAGACTCCCTTGGTGCTTTGCAGGGGTGCAGAGACACTACCCCCAAGTCGCTACGGTTCAGGATTCAATAGCAAGGAAGTCCAGATTGATACCAGCGGAAGCGGAAGGCTGACAAAGTTCCTCCTGGTGGTCCTTGGGTCAGTCTTGTGCAGCTGCTTTTTGGTTATTTAGAGACTTGACATTAATGGGACTGGTTCTTTCTTCTTGAAGGACATTCAGGCGAGCCAAATAGACAGTTCAGTGCTACCTTGACTTAGAGGTGTCCTCATTTGATGAGATTCTCAAATTATGAGCGACAGCTTTCATGTCACTTTTCAGTCAGTTTTTGTGGATTGTCCGACTAAATTCCATCCCTGGAGCAGTTTCAGCAGTTAGACGTTCAGCGGTGCCTTTCGGTCCACTTGAAGGATGCTAAGCTCCCGCTTGGATTCTCCTTAAAATTAAACCGCACACAAAAAAAAAAAAAATTATTTTTTCAGTCAGAAAAACACAAAAATTAGATTCTAGCGTCCTATTTTGTAGCAAGTGCTCTTTTCATGCGTTGCCATGGTGACAAATCAAGATAACAGCTGAAATGTTGGTCAGCAAAGTTCTCCTTTTGAGCCAGGATGCAAGTCGAACGAATGCACTTTGTACAGACCCTTGTTTATACTGGAAAGAAAAGCAGACTTTGTGTAATCACTCCTAACATCCTTATGGGTTCAAGTCCACTTTATGGTATAAGATGCTTTTATTTTGAAAAAGAAAAAAGCCTTTTAACTATCCAATGAGTATTTATTTTATCGCCATATATATATATAGTATGCGCGGACTGTTTTTTTATCTTTTTGTAATTTTATTGTTGGAAATCAATACCAGATGTCATTCATTTCTTTTGTATTAAAAGCGTCTCGACATCACTTGTGTTTTGATGACTTGACATTTTGGAGTTGAATGCCACTTATGTGCCTTTTTGGACCAATGAATGCAGCATATCCTCAGAAGTCTAGGACGAGCTTCCATTCGTGCAGTGGAGATGTAACCCAGATTGGGATTTAAATTGCAACATGCAGTTAGATTGGATGAGCCTTTGTTAGTCTCGCACGGGAGAAATTTGCATTTCACAGCAGCAAAGTTATGGAAGGAAGAGGAAAGGAAAGAAAGAAATAGAAAAACAAAATACAGGAGAGCTGCTGGAAAGGTAAACACTCTCACGACGCCATCTTGAAGTCAAAAGAACAAAATAATATGACAACACAAAAACACAATCATTCACATTTCAGCATTGTCTGCACCCTCTTTGTTGTATGAAGCCATTCAGGATGAAAGAGGAGTATCCTTTTCACCAGTGGATCATGGTGGAATGTGCACATCAGCTACAAGCTAAATGTTGAAAGCAAACACAAAGCTATAGCAGAAAGAGACTGTCTTACATCTCCTGTCCCACGTACTGTAAATCCACTTCAATTCCAAGCCGCGGCCGTTCCACATACGCATCAGTGCTCTGCGCTGACGCTCCTTTCTTCTCATCGTCTTGTTCGTCAAATAGCAAACATATTGTCCTGTTTTGAGAATTGCAGTCTCGGTTTGATTTTAGCTTTTGTGATGTCGCTGTAATGTTTCGTCCTTATTCATCAACAAAAAACAAGAGTATGTTGTCTTTTTGAACATCTTAAGTTCACCGTTGCTTTCTCAGGGGTCATGAAATTCCTCCAAATGCAGTCCTACTTTTGCCGTTTTGACACGTGTAGTAAATCACGTCTGTTTAATGTTGCGCTTCGCCGGTTGAATGGACTCACTCAACGATGCTGCGAGGCCTGATTGGTCGCAGGCCGACCGCTCCTTCCGGCCTCTTGACACAAACCACAAGTCAAGACAATGAGAACCTCCTCCATGTCCTCTTGGTGGCTCTGACAGCATCGAAAGGCTCGGGGGCGCTGAGCCTTCCACCACCCTCATCCTCGTCCTCGTCCCAATTCCCGAAAGCCTCTGATCTTCATTTTCTCTTGATCTGCGCTGGAGCTTTTTGGTCTTGGGGGGCTTCCAGACTGATATTTCCCATCCAATTTTGAAGGATGATCTCATTGAGCCTTGCAGCTGCCATCGCCGGCCGTTCGAGCTAATAGAAACAGCGTGGAGCATCTGGAAAGGGACTACTTGCCACTTTCTCTCATCAGATCTTAAAGAATTGGGAAGATGATTGTCAGGACAAAAAATGGCTTTGTGTCAGCTCTTATCCCTGTTTGGAATTTCTCCATTGTGAGACAGATTTGTTTAAAATCTCATCTTATTTTAATGTGGATAAAAAGGAGTTGTAAAATATCAAGACTACAATTTTTTTAAATCACAATATTTTTAAAAATCCCACTTGTGTGATGTTTACGGAAGAGCATGAGGGCCAGCTTGAAATATAGATTTTTTTTTTACAGATGGGGTATTATTCTGAGAAAAAAAAAGTCGCAAATTTGTGAGTTCCAAACTCACAAATTTGCTGGATTCAAAGTCACGAATTTGCCAGATTTAAAGTCACAAATTTGCTAGATTTAAAGTCACAAATTTGCTAGATTTAAAGTCACAAATTTGCTACATTTAAAGTCGCAAATTTGCTAGATTCAAAGTCACGAATTTGCTAGATTTGAAGTCACAATTTTGCTAGATTTAAAGTCACAATTTTTTAGATTTAAAGTCGCAAATTTGCTAGATTCAAACTGGCAAATTTGAGAGATTTAAAGTCGCAGATTTACTAGATTTAAACGTTTTAAAAAACTGGGTTTAATCTCGCAAATGTGTGACTTTAAATCTAACATACAGCATCTCTGTCTGTACAATTTTCGACATATATCCTTCCCCGCAAAAATGCTCGTATGTACCGTTATTCGTAACTGGAATGTTCGTAAGTGGACATGAGGGAAAAAAAGCTTGATATGTAAAGCGCATGTTTACTCTGCTGCAGGAATTTCCACGCGGAGAGAGATGAGAGGAAGCCGCTGCAAATAAAACAGAGGCCCAGAAGCAAAAACACAAGATTGGGACTTGATATTTCTTGGAATTTATTAAGATGCTACATCGTCCAAGCAGGTGGACTTTTGCTTTTATACACCAGACTACTTGACTAGGAATATTCATCTTTTTTTCAGATATTTGTTTACATACATACAAAACAGTTGCTGGACTGCTTTTCAGGTGATGGCGATGGTCGTGTCTTGCCTGGAGAAACAAGGATTTATTTACACCTTCAATTGCCATCGTGCGGCTCAGCCTTTTTTGGGGGGAAAATGGGGGTGCGTCATGGCAGGATAGTAGTGCTATACCTTTTTTTCATTTATTCACATTCAGGTCTGCTTTTTTTTCCTCGTGTCAGCTGCTTCGGTGAAAAAGATATTGTTCGCCAAATACAACAGGTCCTACGTTCCAATTTTTTGGGGGTTGATTTCAGTTCTGTTCTGTCCTCGGCAAGCCGTTCTCAAACATTAAGTCAAGATAACATTTTAGGAACACACATTTTTCAAATAACTCATCGGCAAATTCTTTGTTGTTTTATGCAAATTTGGCCGATCAAAATACTTTGAATGTGACTTTTTTGGGGATGAAGTGACAAACAACAAGTGGTCCCTGGAGGTCTCAGCTTCTAGAAGTATATGTCGATGCATCAATAGCCATACAAGATCACACTCTTCACCTTAGTGCAATAAACTTCAAACATGGACAAGCAAAACGGACAAACGTGTCAAAACGCTACCACCATGGAACGCATGTAGTGGCAATACAACAACAAAAAGAATCCAATCAAATCAGGTGGAAGGATGTGACAACA
The DNA here is from genome assembly GCF_051943395.1 of Hippocampus bargibanti. NCBI lineage: Eukaryota > Metazoa > Chordata > Actinopteri > Syngnathiformes > Syngnathidae > Hippocampus > Hippocampus bargibanti. Next base: position 781,391 of record NC_142745.1, on the reverse strand, counting down.
TTGTCGGGACGATCGCACGTAACAAAGCTGAAGAAAAGTTGCAAAGATTTAGTTGTTACGGAAACAAAATTACCTCGTTTTTGCATGCAACTTTCATGTGCGTGTAGATTTCAAGGCGTGCGTTCTGGCGCATGAGCGTCGTCTCAGCCTGGAGGGGGAACGCAAACGGCCTGGTGAGTATCTGCAGACACCCTTGAAAACTGGATTTGTTTCTTTTCTCCAGGCAACGGCATTTTAACTCTTAACATGACAACAAAAATGAAGAGAATTGCGCAAACCTACAAAGAATAAAATCACGTGATGAAAGCAATTCAATTAAAATTCCCCCAAAAAAGATGCAACATTGGGCTGTGAAGACATGCAATGAAGAAGCCCCCTCCCCCTTTCACACAGAGAGGCAGCAACGGGAAAAAGTGAAATTAAAAAGGGACGTGATTAGTTTCTTGCACAGCGATCCAGGTTGTTGTTTTTTTTTTGTTTAGTGAGTGTGATTTGCTAAATCTCTCCCCATCAAGAGGTTTTTCCAATTGTACACGCTGACGGGTTATGGGCGATGTTCCTCTGACTTTTCAAAGAGAGAAGAGGAGGGGGGGGGGAGTAAAAAGCAACATTTGTGCTATCTTCTCATGAATTTTAGTGAAAAGGGACAACAATGACATGAATGCAGTGATGAGGCAAAAGTTTGTTCACAAGACGGTGAATCATTTTTTCTTTGTTCCTTCCACCTCCGCATGAGCTTTTTTTTCCCTCCTTCAAACTAGAAACGAGGCTCATTCCAAACGCCACGCTGCCAACAACGTGCCCCCTTTTCCCATTCCCCGCACATATGGCATCCGTGATCCTGAAATCCTCATCCATCCATCCGCCCCCCGGTTCACCTCCTCAAAGCTCTACAAGACCAACTTGCCCACAATGAGGCCCACCAAAAAGAAGAGGACGACGAGGGCGGCCCAACGGGCGCCGAGGCCGTCGTCTTTCTTCACGCGGGCCGAAGAGTGCTGAGAGGACACGTTGCTCTTCCTCATCCGGAGACCGTCGTCCTCCTGAGAAGGTTGAAGATTGGACAAAATATGACTTCAAAGGAAAACCGACACCATTTTTTTTGGTTTCCTAACTGACATCAGAAAAACGTTTGATCGCATCTAAAATAGCCAAAACACGAAGGCTGATATTTTTAGTCAAATGCAAAACTCCAATCAAAATGACTTCAAGTATCCCAAAACTGCCACAAAATGAGCTCCGAAACTGGGCAGATTCAGAAGGTCCCGCCCCCTTGTTCGTGATGTCACTTTTGGTCACACACTGCCTTGCTCCAGAATCAAAACAATGGCTTCAGATAGTTCAGATTCGGAGAAGATGCTTTCTTGTTACTCATCCAGTTATGAATATGATTCAAATAGTTCTGAAGAGGAAAGCATACACGTTTGCAATGGATTAAAGAAGTCCTTCCAATTTCGAGCCATTTGAACTCCAATGTAGCGCCCAGAAAATGCACAAGATGGCGCACAAGCTCCGTTGGAAATGGGCTGATTTGTCCGCTGGGAATTTGTGTCAACTTACACCTTCTTTATGCGCGTTACCGCCATTGGCTGCCACACACAACGATTCACCGTCACGTTATTGATTTCGATTTCCTTCCAATTTCGCCATCAACACGGTGTTTTCAGAGGAAAAAAAGTACCCAAATTGCATTGTGTGTGGCTTTCCAAAAAATGGTGTCGGTTGTCCTTTAATGGCGGTTGAAGACGTACAAAAGTTGTAGTTGAAGTTGTGCAGCTATTGGTCAGACACTCACCCTGATCTGTTTATTCTCTTCCCGTAGCCTTTGAGCCTCCATCTGGAGCCTCTTGCACTCTTCCATGATTTTCTTCACTTCGCCGTCATCCAAGTTGGAGCTCAGCGACTTGGGCGCCAGCGAGGACGATTCGGACTTCAGTAAACTGGACGACATCATCTTGTTGGTCTCCAGGTCGTGCTTGGAGACATCAAGAGTTCAAAGTTAAGACGAGCTAACGTTAAGTCGTCGGCCGATGATACATTCCGAACCGTGACGGTGATTTAGGGCAAAAGACTGTTACAATAAATACTCAGCTCAAGATTATATGCTGGCAAATTTAATGTTTGTAAGGCGAAAAGTTCGTAAACTGAGGTATCACTGTACATACATAGAATATATATAGTTTTTAAAAAAGGTGCTTACAGTTTTTTCGTTCTCCGCCGGCATCTCAAAAAGACAGCGAAGCTTGGAGTCCATCAGCTCCTCTGGCTTGGCCTCCTTCCACTAAGGAAAAAGACATAGGCACAATAAGGACAGAAGAAAAGGGACAATTCAAACAAAGCTGACTGTCCAATCCGGCATTGATGTCAGCCAAGACAGCAGAAAGAAAGCAAACAAACGTACCACTCCTTCCATGTCGGTCATGTCTGGTGGCGCCAGCATGGACTGAACCATAAACTTGTGTTTGCTCTTCTCGTTGGGGTCGTAATCAAAAGGCTGCAGCATGACTGAAAGGTACACAACAGACAGACACACATTCAAACACCGCAATACTACAAAGATGGACGCAACATTTGGAAATTGTGGATCAGAAGATTACATTTAAGGACGACATCAACACTCAATGCGGCGTTAGAAACCATAGACTCTCGTCTTTCATCAGAAAAAATGAATTCATTCCAAAATTTTAAATGGATCTGGAGTTTCGCTCCCATAGTAGGCCACTCGATAACAAACCATGTCTGCAATCAAAGAAAACTAGTGGCGCTGTGCGGTTTGGATTGTCCGCCGAAAACTACTTTGTATGCCAAGATTATATTCTTGCGAATTTAATGTTTGTGAGGCGAAGCGTTCATCAGCCGAGGTATCACTGCATTTGTGACATTGCCGCCATCAAAGTCCCAAAATCCTGTCGTGTGGCTTTCTGGAAAAATCAAATGATCAAGTGATGCCACAGCCGGCCGGTGTAGCCATCAAGAGTTCTCAGTTGCGTCACAAGCCAATTCTCCGTGGACCAGAGATGTAGCGCAGCGCCACAGCCGTCAAGGCGGGCTCAGTATCCCCAAAGCAGAAACAGATGCCGGCAACAGATTGGGAACGTCCTGTTTCAATCAGGACCAATTTACAAAGCAATCCAACTCGGGTCCGAAGGGGACGCACGCCACCGTAGAACGGAAGGCAGGAAAGCGGGGAAATTCTTTGGGCAACACGGTATCACGTGAAAAGGTCTTTAGCCCAAATCCCACGGAAGGAAAATGTTTCTGGAGTAAGCAATTTGGGCAGACAGGTTGGGCGATCAAAGAGAGAGAGACAAAAAAAAAAAGAATCTGCATGATTTAAAGGACAAGCGACACCTCCGGACAAGTTGCGTCCGTCATTTGTCAAATCACTTCAAATGACGTCTACTGAGCACATTTGACAAAGATTCCAGCGCATATTTTACGTTATAAGACTCGCGCTGAATATTCATGAAGTCTTGTTTTCGAGTGGATGACGATGCCCTAAGTGACGTCACAGAGGGAACGCCCCTGACCGAGAAAGCAACACACAATGCATTTTGCCTACTTCTTTTCGTATTAAAACACCGTGTTGATGGCGAAATTTAAAGGAAAACAACATCAATAACGTGACGGTGAATCATTGTGTGTCACAGCCAATTGCGGTAACACGCATAAAGAAGGTGTAAGTTGACATAAATTCCCAGCGGACAAATCAGCCCATTTCCAACAGAGCTTGTGCACCATCTTGTGCATTTTCTGGGCGCTACATTGGAGTCCAGACGCCTTGAATGGATACGGAAGGACTTCTTTCATCGATTGCAAACATGCATGCTTTCCTCTTCAGAACTAGTTGAATCCTATTCATAACTGGATTAGAAGACAAGAAAGCATCTTCTCCCAATCTGAATTCTCTGAAGCCATTGTTTTGATTCTGGGGCAAGGCAGTTTGTGAAGGAGTATCCTGGCGTGACATCACAAACAAGGGGGCGGGACTTTCTGAATCTGCCCAGTTCCGAGCTCATTTTGTGGCACTTTTGGTGTTTTGCATTTTGACGAAAAATATCATCCTGCGTGTTTTGGGTATTTGAGATGCTATCAAACGTTTTTCTGATGTCAGTTAAGAAACAAAAAAAGAAATGTCGGTGTCGGTTGTCCTTTAAATCACACTGGACAACATGCACCTCATCTAAATCTTACTTGCAAGTATTATGATGACGTAATAAGTGACTTTCTGTCACTGAGGGCGAAAAGCCCGTCCAGAGATGTGAAGTGAAGCAGACTCGTTTCGACCCTACCAGCATGCAAGTACTACTAACGTTTACAATATGTATTCCTATCGGGGCCCTTCGGCTGAGCCGGATCTCTTTCTCCTGATTTGAGTCTCATGGGTACACCGTGTCCAAATGTGATTCAAAAGATCAAGAAAACAGGATTGCGGGGATTTAACACAGTCCACAGCACTTCAACTTGCCTCCCGGAGGGACGGACGAGGCTACGTGTCGCTCGCACTCGACTTGTCCTGGTTGGTGGTGCTAAAGACAAGCTCATGAGGCTTTTTGGGCACCAAAAAAAATGTCTTTTCCGGAGTATAATGCGCACACCCAATGAATGGTGTATTTTCAAACTTTTTCCATACACAGTATAAGGCGTGAAGTGAAACCTGCTTTGCTCAAATATTGTCCTGTACTGCAAGTTTTATATATATATATATATATATATAAAATCCTCGTCTCACCCACCATGGGTGGTGTCTGTCCCCATTTCAGCTCGGGTCCTCTACCAGAGGCCAGGAAGCTTGAGGGTATATATATATATATATATATATATATATAACAATACATTTCATTTCTAAGGGCCTTTCAAAACTCTTAAGGTCACTTTCCAGTCACAGGATTAGTTTTTCTGTGGGTGAGCAGCGGCAGTCACATGCGCTAGCGTTCACTCAACCCTGAATAACTCAAATAGATAGAAAGCTAACTAATAGATAGCTAGCTAGCTATCTTGTAGATAGCAAATATATAGCTAGCTAGCCAGCTAGCTAGATAACATATAGCAAATACATAGCTAGCTAGGTAGCCAGCTAGATCGCTAGCTAGATAGCCAGCTAGATTGCTCAAGTGAGCAACATATTGTAAAAAGTTGTACACTTTCTGATTGACATTATTCATATCGGACCATTTTTTGGACCAAAGGATATATTGCTCTATTTGGGCGATATCATTTCATACAGCGGATACGATGATTGTAATGACGAATCATTACACGCCCTCATTTTAGAACAAATTTCCCAACTACTGACTTTTTGCGCGTGTGAGGTTTTGTGCTAATAAAAACTTTGTTCATGGTGGAAAGTGCACGATAGCCCACTCAGCAGTGACATGTTTTATTTTTGGCAGAACAGCATACGCTCTGGCCTGCATATGCTACAGGCCAGTTTGTTATTTTATGTGAACCGATCTGTAAAGTGCATTGTTACAGCAGCAGCTGTCCTGAAACCGCTATATAAATAAAGATCCACTGTATTGTATTGTATTGTAAGCCAAATGCAATAAAATGCACGACTGAAATCGAGCCTGGCAGTGATGCTGTGCCTTGCTACGCACTCCCCTAAAGAACATGAGGTGAGACTGACTGGTCCTTTGAAGGGAATTAACTCAGTCACTGCCGGACGAGGTGCAAAAATGTGTCTACTCCATTTCGTCATTGTCACTCGAATTCCAGGACCCACAGAATATTGACTTTTAGGACTATATACACATTCAATGCAGTGTAAAAAACCTTGCGCTCTCTTCTTTCATCGGAAAGAAACAGTTATTTCCTAAGTTATATGGGGCTGGAGTTATATGAGCTTGAAATGAGGGCAGATGTCCAAAATACAATGCAAGATTGGTTGATAGAGCGGTTTAACAACAGCTAAAGCTGGAACAAAGGGCTAACATGGGAAAAAAAGAGAAATGCTGTCTCCTTGAGGAAGGGTAAAAACATGCCAGAGTCCTGGCCAGCGCTTTATCGTCACCCAAGCAAAAAAAAAAAAAAGAAGAAGAAGAAAGAAACCTAAATTGTCATATTTTCAATTCACGAATACATTTGTGAATGGCAGCGAATGAGTTAAGATCGTATCGGGCGGCTTGCACGATACTATTTTAGAAACTGCTGTTTTTCACAAAAAGGTAAACGTTTTGGGTGCCGTCGCCTTGGTAACCATACATCTCGGGGTTTAGGTCAGTTTCGGGTTTATGTGACTTGAAAAGGAGGACTTGCACATTTGTGACCAAGCGCAAATGCTGTGAGGAGGGGGAAGTCATTCCTGCTTGAGGATGTGTCTGGAAAAAGAGTTGGTTACTATGGCGACATGCGCCAATCCTGGCAACTCCAAACGGATCTATTTCTAGCTGGCACAAAAAAACTCCCAGAATACATAGACACTTTCTTCAGTTTGTGGGGAAAAAATGAACTTTGGTGTGACCAATTTCATGTTCACGTAAACTATGGCCAGTGGGCAACTCCAGTCGCAAAACGGACCGTGTCATTTTGTCGCCCCCTGCTGGCTGATTTCTGAAGTTACACCACGTAAGCTTGACGAAAAGTAGCAGTGAAGGCCCCATGACGGCCAAACAAGTCAAGCAAAAGGTCAATTTGAGTCACAATTTGGCACACTGCCCAACAACCTGAAATAGTATCATGTGTGTCTATTGCATGTATGAAATCAATCAAATGCGTGTTCACGCGCCGCCATCTTGGGGGAAAAAAAAATGAAAAAATAACAAATATGACATGTCATATTTGTTATTTAACAATTTAAAATGTTTTTTTTTTTACTTTAAGATGACACCGCGAGAGTGGCTGCCTTTCCAGCAGCTCCTGTATTTTTGTTTTTTCTACTTATTTATTTCATTCCTTTCCTCTTCCTTTCATGACTTTGCTGCTGTGAAGTGTACATTTCTCCACTGCGAGATGAATAAAAGTACATCCAAATGCTGCCAGTGGAGGAGTGTGGAGGTTAGCCTCATTTAAAGGACAACTGACGTCTCCGGACAAGTTGTGTCCATAATTTGTAAAATGGCTTCAAATGACTTCTACTGAGCGTATTTGACAAAGATTCTACCGCATGTCGCTATACTTTACGTTTTAAGACTCGCCCTGAATATTCCGGAAGTCTTTTTTTTGAGTTGGTGACGAGTCCGTACGTGACGTCACTGAAGGAATAAAAAGGACACTTTGTAGCAATCCTTCCATCACGTCAATGCTTGTTTGGTCTGAAAACCTCGCGTTGCACCAGAAAGAGCCAGAAGAGGGTGTCCAAGCTCAATTTAAGGTATTTATCACTCTGTGGAAACGGGATAATTTTCTGCCTTTTTTGGGTGAGACATTTCCCCCCAATGTTGCCTCAAAATGGCACGGAATAACGTCTTTAATCGATTGCAAACATGTATGCTTTCCTCTTCAGAACTATTTGAATCATATTCATAACTGGATGTGTAACAAGAAAGCATCTTCTGCGAATCTGAAGCCATTGTTTTGATTCTGCAGCAATGCAAGATGTCTTGGCGTGACGTCACGAACAAGGGGGCGGGACTTTTGGTTGTCCTTGAAATAAATGCGGGTGAGGAGGCAGCCCAGGCCAACTAACGGCGATTTAATGAACACTTCATGTGATTTATGTGTTTGGGTTTGTTGTTCAGCATTGTTCTTGCAAATCGATGCATATTGTTTCATGAGGACTACAGATGTCCACAGCCATTTTGAGGATATAGTCAATGTCACTTGATCACATGATCGGAAATACACATACAGTCATTGAACGGAAATTGGGCACGAAGACCCGCATGTAAATCCGGCAGTACACAAACCAGGACGTGTAATTACCCGAGACGTTGATGGAGGTGCCTGCGTCGATGATTCCGCTATTTGGCCGTACGCAGTACCGGCGTGGTGCGGTGGTCTTGACCTTGAAGCACACATTCCGCTCGGTCGGGTTAGCGAGTTTGAGATTGGTGGTGACCACGTCGGAGAAGGGACCTGAATGGACATGAAGGAAATCATCTGTTGCTTGTTCGGCTATGCGGACTGAAATATTATTAACCACGGTACTCAAAATATAGCACTTTGTTCCAGATTCAGCTGTTGTTAGAGCGCTATATAAACCACTATTGCATTGTATTTTGGACAGCCGCCCTCATTTCAAGCTCATATAACTCCAGACCCATATAACTTAGGAATTAACTGTTTCTTACACTAAAAATATCATACTGCGTGTTTTGGGTATTTTAGATGCTATCAAACGTTTTTCTGGTGTCAGTTAAAAAACAAAAAAGTGACGTGGGTTGTCCTTTAAAACATAGTTGAAGGGCAGATGTATTTTGCACATGGCTCGACTTCAAAATTAGCATGAGCTTCCAGATAATGTTTCATTTAGCTCAGCAAACATCAGAGTGACAGACGCTTCCCTCTGCGGCTAACCAACTAAAGATGGACGGACGGATGGTAGTTCAGAGCCCTTCAAGTTAAAGCTTTGACTTGATGGCTACGCCACAGATTGCTTCACCTGATCTGCTACTTTGTTCACATTAGAGCTTGGTGAAATATGATTTGTTGAAAAAAGTAGAAGAAAACATACTCTAAAAATGAAAACATAATTCAGCTATCTGTATCGCAAATGTCCCCATTCTGGGACTATTAAAGGCTTACTGATTGGGATTGTGATGCAATGTTAAAATAGCAGGACATATAACACCTTGAAGGTTATGTTTCGCGATACAAGTGGGTATTATCAGGCCTGTATCGTTATATGGATTGTACCATTGCAATACCTCGCCGTAGGCACATAACAATTGTGATATTGTAATACTGTATGCGCACTGGGGCAACTGCATGATTTCAAGTGAATTGATCTTTGTAGCTCGTTCATATCGTTCACATTTAGATTGTTATTTCGTATGTGGCACTCATATCTGATATGACTAAGACCGGGCATTTGAACAGATAGGGGTGTGTAGACTTTTGCTTCCCCTGAAGGCGTCAACTTGTCAAGCCGACGAGGGCGAGCTAGCCAATCAGAGGGCGAGCTAATGTTAGCCGGCTACACCTGCTCGAGAAGTCCAAATCCACCAAGTGTACAAACGACGTGCGATTTGACACACATTATTGCGATTCGTCATTTTGGAGGGGAATTCAGGAATATTTGCGTCTGCTCTTTACAATAAAAAAAATGAAAGTCCCTTGAGGGGAAATGTGCGACAGGGCCTTGTGTATATTAGCCGTCGGATGCTAATTCAGTTAGCTGCTGTCACCTGACGCGCAGTCACTCGCGAAGCAAGCGGATTCCCTTCGTAGTTTCCTCAATAGGAACAAAAAGCGGCCACAGAATGACGCAACTCCAATGTTTGGAGTCGTCACCCTCTCGAACCCATCCGCAGATGTTCCTCACCTCGGAATTTCAGTTCGTGTTGAGGCTCCAAGAGCAGAACCTGTTCTGGCCTGGCCATGACCCAACGGAGCTCGAATTTGGAGCTGGAGCGGCGGCGATTGGGGACCAACTCGTGGAAGGTTGTGGGATGTCACCGACTCGACGACGAGACGAAGCGGCCCCGCGGGCACCGGTGGAGCTGGCGACGGTTGTTGCGGTGCAGCAACGGCGAGCCGCAAGTGAGAGAGAAGCAGGCCAGTGACGTCACGGCCTCTGCATTGCCACCCAGCGGGGAGGGTGACGGACGGAGCGCTGCTGGATAACACCCAAGTAACCACAGTTCTCTGGGGGAGCTGCCAGGAAGTGATGACAATGTACAGATGTTGCTCCCAAAATTACATAGGCCCGGGCCAGGACTTGTAAGATACAGTACTTCTAAAAAAAGGACTTTCTGTAAGTACCGCTACATTGAAACAAAACGCAGTTTGACTGTTAGCGCTGCACTGGAGTGGACACGTTTTTACATGTTTTGCAGAGTTAATAACAGCATACGGGACCAAATTTTAATTTAAAACATTGATAAGAATCATACATTTCATTTCTAAGCGCCTTTCAAAACTCTCAAGGTCACTTTAGTCACAGGATCACTTTTTCTGCGGGTGAGCAGCGGCAGCCACACGCGCCAGCGTTCACTCAACCTGGAATAACTCAAATAGATAGAAAGTTAGCTAGCTGGCTAATAGGCAGTTACATAGATAATAGATAGCTAGATAGCTAATAGCTAACCAGCTAGATAGCTAATAGCTAGCATATAGATAGCAAAGAGATAGCTAGTTAGGTAGCCAGCTAGATAGCTAGTTAGCAAATAGATATGTAGCAAGGTAGCCAGCTAGCTAGCTAGCTAACATCTAACATCTAGATAGCGAATAGATATAAGAGTGTAATGTCTCCTTCCATCCCGGTTTCATGGCTAGCATTACAAACAACCCCAAAAAAGAAAACAACTTTAAACATTGAGTATGTGAGAGTGAAACAAATATACAATGTTTATATCAACCTTTTTGTGTGAGAGTGAAACAAAGATATTTGGTTGTCAACCTTTTATTAGCCAATAAAATGACAATTCCCTTTGTACACACATTAGGAAACACACTACTCATACATACAAGTTTTTTTTTCAGGCATCTCGTCGCAGTCGGTCAGTATATGTAACACACTGAAAAGGCAAATATAGTTACCACAATGAAAATGCTGATACGATCAAAAGTGTATATGCTTCACGTTGTCACAGATTATAGTCATTTCATTTTTGTGCAATGCAATGCCATATGAAGTCGAAAATACTGTACATAACAATGACCAATCATGGTCCCGGGACCAGCCCAAGACTTTTGCTGTTGTATTTAATGCAACCGTGGCACACACAGCTCAACTTCTCCCTAACTGGACAGAATTAAAGGACAACCGATGTCTCCGGACAAGTTGTGTCCATCATTTGTAAAATGGCTTCAAATGACTTCTACTGAGCGTATTTGACAAAGATTCCAGTGCATATAGCTAGATTTCACGTTTTAAGACTGGCGCCGAATATTCCGGAAGTCTTGTTTTTGAGTTGGTGACGAGTCCTCACCCTACGTCACTGAAGGAACGCCCCTGACCGAAAAAAGGACACATTGTAGCAGTCCTTCCATCACGTCAATGCCTTCGGCTGTACTTGGTTGGTCTGAAAACCTCGTGTAGGACCAAAAAAGAAGCAGAAGAGGGCGAAAAAGCTCCATGTAAGGAATTAATCAGCCTGTGGAAACGGGCTGATTAATTCCTTACACGGAGCTTGGTCGCCATTTTCTGCCTCCTTTTTGGTGATACATTTCCTCCCAATGTTGCCTCAAAATGAGAAATTCTTTGATTGATTGCAAACATGTATGCTTTGCTCTTCAGAACTATTTGAATCATATTCATAACTGGATGAGTAACAAGAAAGCATATTCTCCGAATCTGAAGCCATTGTTTTGATTCTCCAGCAAGGCAAGACGTCTTGGGGTGACGCCACAAACAAGGGGGCGGGACTTTCTGAAAATGCAAAATTCGCATCTCAATTTTGTGCACATTTTGGACGCTTGAAGTCATTTTGATTGGTGTTTTGCATTTGACTAAAAATATCAGCCTGCGTGTTTTGTGTATTTTAGATGCTATCAAACGTTTTTCTGATGTCAGTTAAGAAAGAAAAAAGTGACGTCGGTTGTCCTTTAATTGTTACTCTGCCCAAATGTATATCAACGGTGTATTTTGAGAACAAATTTTAATTGAGGTAAATACAAACCCTAAAAGAATGTCTGTACTGAAGAATGGTTGATTCTGACTGTCAATATCAATCAAAATCATAAATTGCACGCCATATCAAGCAGAAACACAGATGAGAACTCATTGTTTATCATACCATCCACATATATGGTTCTGTGGAATAAAATACACACAGGGTGCTGATAAAGCGCTGGTTAGACCTCTGGCAATGTTTTTTCCCCTTCCACGAGGGGACAGCATTTGCCTTTTGTACAGTCGCCCCCATTTCAAGCTCAGATAACTCCAGACCCATATAACTTAGGAATTAACTCATTTTTTTCCGATGCAAGAACAGAGTGTAAGGTTTCTTACGCTGCATTGGATGTTTAGAGAAGAATGGATCATCCGAAATGACGGTTTGCACAGATGTAAGAGATGTTTTATGTCTTGATGGTGAGAAACAATAATGAAAGCCAATAATTTAAGCAACGATCAAAAATAATCACTCTCACACGCCTTATGAGCGGGCGATGATAAAACTTATTTGAAGGCTTTTTTACCATCGCTTCCAAAATCCATATTGTGGCAGTAAAATGGAAGAATGAGGAAAACGTGACAAATAATCACCGGCATCATCAGCAGCATGTCCGCTGAGACTCTGATTCTTGCCGTCCCAGTTTGACACCTTTTCCTGATGTTCCCCTGGCACCCTCTATGATGGGAATCCGCTTACCTGTGAGGAGAAACACACACGTCAATTTATAACGTGGTAATTACACGGGGACAAAAATGGTTTAGGTGCTGATAAAGTGCTGGCCATGGCCTCTGGCAATGTTTCTTTCTTTTCCACAAGGGGGCAGAATTCCCCCCTTTTCCATGTTAGTGCTTTTTTTTCAGCTTCAGCTGTTGTTAGAGCACTACAGTATATAAACCAATATGGATGTATTGCATTGTATTTTGGAGAGCCGCCCTCATTTTCAGCTCATATAACTCCAGGCCCATATCATTTAGGAATTAACTCTTTTTCTGATGAAAGAAGAAAGTCTAAGGTTTGTTACGCTGCATTGAATGATTATGTCATCCTAAAACTCTGGAATTTGAGTGACAATGACTAAACCCCTTACACTGGAGTGGACACATTTTTTGCGCAGTCAATGGCAGTCAATGAGTTAATTGTCCTGAGATTGGGCCCTGACTCACAATTGGTATTATCGCTAATGTGCTGCATTCGTGGTCTTTTTGTTCTCTGCAAGTCTGAAGGAATACTCACTTATCTCTCTAAACACCTCGTTGATGTTAATGGCGTTCTTGGCACTGGTCTCGACAAATATGGCATGGATGGAGTCAGCGTAGTCCTTGGCGTCCTTCTCCAACACTTCCCTGCAAACGGTGCGTGCCAAAATGGTTATGTTTCAACACACACGTACACACACACACACACACACACACACACACACACACACACACACACACACACACACACACACACACACACACACACACACACACAGTCTCCTAAAGCTTGAGAAATGTTGTTGATGTTTAAGGAGTATTTCACTGTTCAGAAAATATTAATGGGTAACTGATAAGCAGAAGGCGAGCCTGGAATTGCTGATTATTATTCTCTTGACTTTCTTCTCATCTTCGCCCAAAATTCACATTTGTTTTAATCGCTTGCACATTAATCTAAAAATGTACATACATAATAGGGATTCTCTAACAAGATCAGACAAAAGTTAGAACGTTTGACAACAAACTTATGAAAGCAGAAAAGCCGAGTAATACGCCGGGGTCCAGGCGCAGTGACCGGTCTGAAATTTCCGCTTGTTATCGTTTATTTATCATTGTAAATATTGTACGGCATACTACAACTTTCATATGGGAATTGTAATCATTTATAAAGGCAGCTATTAGCCAAGGTTGAATGGTATGAAACTCAAACTGGCGTCATTCTTTGCCTTTTGTCACTTTTGGTTGATTTTTGTCCGGCAGATGCCATCGCACGACAATGATAAAAACGATGCTAACTACCCTTGAGTCTCGATTCCAGGAAAGATCCGTGCCACGCGCATGCACAATTCATCTAACGGAAGCTAACAGCTAGCACTGTGTCGATCGCCCGTTCTCATGTTTTGAATTAACGTCGAGTAGAGTACTTAGTATTTTGGCGATTTTGGATTAATTGTTTTGATTGGAACCCCTCATTTTCATGATTAACCCGGAATGGGACAATAAAAACCATAGTTTCGTTGGCAAGTATGCGGGTGCAAGGGCCTTTCGCCCACTATTTTCAGCTAACATTTCTACTTCCACTTGAGACAAATATTCAAAACAGGCCGTCGTTTGGGGGTACGTTATGCCTAGACTGGATTTTTCCCTTTTCTCAAAGGCGTCCTCACCTGGCGTCCGACAGATCACATTTGTTGCCGGCGACCGCCACCACGATATTGGGGGGGCCATGTTGACGCAGCTCCTTTACCCAGTTTTTCAAAGTTTGGAAGGACTCCTGCCGGCAGGAGAAAACACGATGTATTGCACATTGACGGCCTTATTCTACGGGTATCTGAGCTCCTATTGTTAAAAAGCAAACACTCAAAAGACCGCCATTGCTCCCGTCAGTTTTTTTAAACACACGCAAGCGTTGCATAGTCACCAGCGCTGTGAAATCTGGCGTCGGTGGAGAAAGCCAAGCCGGCAGTTTCCCTCCTGTTTCCAGTTGTTTTTGCTAAGCTAGGATAATTGGCTGCTAGCTGAAACTTTATAGTTTACAGACAGATGAAATTAAGGCTTTGGTAAAGCTTCAATCTTTCCTTCCACAGAAATACAAACAAAAACTGTGGGAAGGATGTGCCACTGCCAAGTACGTCGATCTTTTCATGGTTCAGAACAAACAGCCACACACCTACTGGATCATTTGGTCAATAAATCCAAGTGTTATTGACAGAAATCAATCAAGAAGAAACTACACTCCCTGCACGAGAACGGAAGCAATACCTCTTTCGTGATGTCATAAACAATGATGGCCGCTGCGGAGCCTCTGTAGTACATTGGTGCCAGAGCTCGAAACTATGGGAGACAACAAGAAGAAAATCCATGAAAAGACAGACAAATCTATCATATTTGTGTATATGCCGGGGAGCTAAAATCACTAGTATATAGCTGGACTGCTATTCATTTTTCCTCTACTACCTCGACCGGGAATTGTGACGCACGATGCTCTAAGGACAGAGGTTGGGTTTCATCCTCCTCTCTTATTATCTTAACTGCAGCTGACGACCGTAAAGAAGATAAATCCCCCAAGGAAGAGAAGGACGATAAAAGGTGAGGTGCACGATCAGAGGAGAGGACAACGGAGGGGCCACAGCGGGACAAGAAAGAGAAAGGCATGTGCAGAAATGGCAAGTCCAAATAAAACAAGAATCAAATGAGAGAGAGGTACCTTCTTCTTGGTTGTCTTTGAAAAGACAATTAAGAAACGAATTTTTAACATGAGTTTCGTCCCTTCTGTGTATGGCGAAGAAGACTAACTAATCACTTTTGTCACGATACTAGTGCAGCGTGTTCTACCGGAAACAAATTCCTTGTGTGTTCTACATACTTGGCAATAAAGATGATTCTGATTCTGATTCTGATTTATTCAGCGAATCAATTTCTGTTTGACTCTCAGAAAAGGAAATGTTGCCCCCTGCTGGAAATAACGCAGAGTTGCACTTTTCCAAGTCAGCCCATCCAAAATGTGCAAGCGTGTGTTTAGTGATTTTAAAGTGGAGTGCTTACATACCTATCAATATATACGTTTTTTTTTTATCATTTCAAATAACGGCGTTGATGAAATGATTTGTCTTTCCCCTTTTAATTTCCATTTTGAAAACTTTCCATTTGAACAGGGGTAGGTGAAGACCCAATACTCATTGCATGCAAACACGCACGCGGCTGAAGACGAGATGGAATCCGGACTCATTTCATTGGATAAAACTAGCAAGGCTGCAAGTGAAAGAGACAAACCCGTTCTTGTCCTGCCGTGTCCCAAATGAGGAACTTGTGCAGTTCATTTTGGTATTGCGCCGTCTTGGTCATAAAAGATGCCCTGGCGATACATGACAAAACACACAGAAGAAAATAGAAGCCTGATTTCAGGATTTCAACTGTTTGATGATTCAAAATGGACTTCGTGACGAGGTGCAAGCCAATGATTAACTCAAGGGAAAAATCAGTATCAATCACAATCCGAAATAGAATACAGAGGAAACATGTACTGTACTATGTACTACAGTACAACTTACCCAATAGTTGGGTTGATGTTTGGATCAAAGCTGTCTTCGACAAATCTCCACACGATACTTGACTTGCCGACACCAGTGTCCTACGGAGAAAATACAAAAAGTAGAATTTGTGTAGGCTGACAACCGGTTCAGGGTGTCCTCTGCCTACTGCTTTCTGGAAGTACTTGTGATCAATTGAAATGACTGTAATTTAGAATCATTCTCAGAAAATTGCGCTATGCTTGATTAGCCTATTTAATTACACATAAGGAATTCGTATTAACATGCAATAAACATTGAAAAATGAAAAATCGTTACTTTTTTTTTACTTGATCGTATTTTTTGGGTGTCCACGTTTTATTTAAAATTGCAACAAGTATCTGCCCGTTTCTACTTGCGTACTTTTCAAAATGCAAGTTTAACGGGAAGGTAAAAATCTATAAACAGCAAAATAAGTAATTCGCAAACTCCTGTGCTTTGCCACTTTTGTGACTTGTGAATACTTGCATTCATAATAGATATCGACAATTAGATGGGGATTGCATCGATCTACTAAGATTAGCATAAACCGACGAAGTCCATTTTAGAAGGCAAGTACAACAACACATGGAAATAGTGGAGCGTTGATGAAAAAGAATATCTGATGACTTACCCCCAGAAGACAAACTTTTAACTCTCTTAAGGCCATGACTGCTTCCTGATTTACATTTACTTGATCTTCATTGGCAATGTTGTTTTTTCCCCCACCTCTCCTCCTTGAGCGAACTTCTCTTCAATGTTTTTCAAGGCGACACCTGTTCACTCCGTCGGGGGTGGTCACAAGTAAAGAAGTAACTGAGAGTTAGCTAAAGGACCTTGTTGGCCATGGTGAGACGATTTAATTGCGAAAAGCAGGCCAGCTAAAAAGCGAAAGTAGCACATCGCACTCCGGTCTCCATCTTGGAACTAGGGAGCGCGGTCACGTGACACGGCCAGCATTTTTTTGGTGCGTCTTTAGTCAGGCTGACTGAGATCCCCACCAACACAAAAGCCCCGAACGAAGCCTTCCCTCCCTTCCCTTCCCTTCCCTCTCTACCCGCTCGGCTCAGAGTTATGTCGACTTTGCACCCAAGCTGATTATCGCAATCTGTTTTCAAACGAACAACGTTGACCGACCGCAGGAAGTACATTCAGGAAGTGCTTTTTCTTTTTTTGTGTGTGTATTTCTTTGAGTGACAGCTGTGCTCCTGGTGACAGCCCATACGGGACGGCAGCCCGCTGAGCCGAGCCGAGCCGACCCTAAACATGGCAGGTAATCAACCCCCTGTGGAAGTCGATCTTTTGTGTGTATTTGCCGTTTAGCCCTACGATTTGGCGACTAAATTTGCCGCATTACGATTGCTTGCGGTGGGCTTCAATAGGGGGGAAGTGGCGAGTAAAAACGCTGGATCGAATGCCGTTAGCAAACTTAGCAAGAATGATAGCCAATCGGCTAACAAAAGCTGACCGAGGATGTCGAAATGACTCACATTGTGGAGGCATGCGACACCACAACTAATCCCTACGTAGCGATATCCACGTAAAATAACACTAACTAATACATTCGCTTCTCTCGAATGAATTTAACAGCTAGTAGTCGCCTTCGCAAAGGCTAGCGTGTTGACCTAGCTAACGTTCGCTTGAATGCTAAAGTCATTTTCAGACAACAAGATGAGTAATATACACAAATAAGCCCCGTGCCAAGGCCAAGTATTTTACGCCGTCATTTATTTTACCGACAGTTCAGTGGGGTTAAACAAAACAAAACATACAGAGTGTCAAGACCCCCAACGCAGTGTTTCCCCGCGTTGAAATATCAAATCTTGTGCGACTTGTTTTTTATTCGAAGCACATTCCCAGCTGGAAAGAAACACCTTTCCTTTCTTCACACCTTCTGCTCTCTTCGTCACAAATCGCGCGTTTGTCAAATCACGCAACGAATGAACAAATCCTTTTTGTTTGTTTTTACTCATCTTACATATTAATGTATTTTTATTCCATTCTGACATTGTATTCAGTAGTTTATATTTGAATATGGATACGTTTGTGTGAGCATTGTGGCTGTGATAACTTAATCTCCTTTACTAGTATGCAATGGATCCCTCCTTCCATCAAGGAATAATAATAATACACTAGTGCTGTATGCCCATGTTATTAATAAAATTAGGCAGGAACATTATTCATAAAAACCGGGAGTCGGTATTGTTAAGGCTTATGTACCCTATTTTCCAGCCAAAAGCCTTGATTTTCTTCAAAAGATACACCTGCGCCTTATGCGGAGGTGCATCTTCTGTGTGAAGTAATATTGAGCCACAAAAGGTCTCGCAACTACTGTCAGCAGTAAACCTCAGCTTCTACTATAGCGCCTTAGAATGTGGTTTGCCTTATACAGGTAGTATCCGACTTACGACCACCCGTACTTACGACCACGACCTCCGGACCCAATTTTTAAAAATTGAATTCTACGCCTGGCACCGCAACGCGCGAGCAAGCCGGCAACGCGTACGTAATTTTGGCCAGCATCTCACTCTCGCACAGCAATCGACCGTGTGATGGCACCAGAGAGGAGGCGTTTGCGAGGCATTTCGCCTCTGAGTCTCGATTCAACATTTTGAATGGATTTTGACTTACGACCATTTTGACTTATGACCGTTTGGGCGGAACGGAACTCGGTCGTAAGTCGGATCTTACCTGTATTTGGAAAACTTTGATGTATTTAGATATTATTTTTGGATAGCTTTTTTCATTCAATGAAGATGCGCCTTATACTCTGGTACGCCTTATACATGGAAAAATACGGTAATTTTGTATGCAGGTTGTATAATATGGGAAAAATAAATACCAGTCCTGACAAATATTAAGTTGAAATGTATCCTATCCAAGTTAAATAAAAACGCTGCTTAAATAAACACTTGAAAAGATTAAATGTGACTGCTTTAGTACCTTAAAAGTCAAATACAACTAACTTCACATGCATCGTGCACTACAATAAATAAAGTCACTGTAACATGCACAGTTTGGCTAGTTATTTGCGTGATTTTTTTCCCATAGTTTTAGGGTGAGCCTGCGCACAACTCGCCATCCTGTACCACACTTTGAGAATCGCTCATTTTTTTCAATCGAATCGATCTTTCAAAAGCTCCTTTATACTTGTACTGTGAGTATCAGAGTTCAATAGCTTGCACACCAAATGAATATTTCAGCAGGCTGCTCCGCCATGTGTCATGATCACAGACCGTCTGACGCTGTTATTTTAAACCGGTTAATTAGGCGGAATAAGAGGGCATCTCGTAGTGTGACTAACATTCCAAGTCATGTAGCTCACACGCTCGAATGCAAGACTTCTGCTGTGGTAACGTCAACATGAGTGTCACATTTATGGAAAGGACTGCTTTAAAATAGTTAGTAATGGTTTATATTGAGATCCAAATCATATTCATTTTAATAGGTTTTCATTTTTAGACTTTTGGATAATAAATTATGACTCAAATCAGGTACATTCAGGAATCCCATTGTTGTTGCAGAGAAATAACTGTATCAGGCGGGTTCAAGTGAACTATTTCCGCTCTCATAAAATCAATAATATGGTGAAAGTATTATTAGTACTGCTTCTCTTTCTCTGGGTAATTTATTGCTCTCTCTTTTGGGCTGGATCAAATTGATTTTTTTTTTAAATATAAAAGAAATACCTGTTCCTGCTTTTGGTTTCGAATTTGTTTACTGCCTGGTCGTCGACAATTTAATTTGCGTTCACAAAATGATGCTTTTGTTTATTTATTCTGCCTGGCCTTCTCTTACTTGAGGGAAAACCTTGTGGCCATGTCGCCAATTTGACCGGAAAAGAAGTCATGTTTCTGTAATGATTTCCCCCTTCACATATTTTATCTTTCCAGGTCTATCTTTATACTTTGAAGATGGCCATGACGATCTGGACGATTGTGAGTACTTGCCATCACAAAACAAAAGTTGTCCTATGAGAAGAACAATATTGTTTGATTCTTTCTCTTCACGTAATGTGACTACCGTATTTTCCGGTGTATAAGGCGCACCTTGATTTTCTTCAAAAGATGACCCTGTGCCTTATACACAGGTGCACCTTATATATGAAGTCATATTGAGCCTCAACAGGTCTCGCAACTAATTTCAGGAGCCACCGACTCCATTTGCCCCTGTAGAAGAAGTTGTCCGTAACCCCAGCCTCTACTATCGCACCTTATATAATGTGGCGTGCCTTATATTTGGAAAACTTTTATAAATTATATTTCATATTTGGAAAATGTTTTTCATTTGTTGAAGCTGCGCCTTCTAGTCCAGTCAAGTCAAGTCAAAATGGTCGTAAGTCGAAATCCATTCAAAATGTTGAAGAGAGACTCGGAGGCTAAATGACCAGCAACTCCCCCCAACCCCTTTTGGTGCCATCGCACGGTCGATTGCTGTGCGAGAGTGAGATGTTAGCTGGCTGGCTGGCTGGCTGGCTGGCCAAAATTACGTACGCGTTGCCGGCCTGCTAGCGCCTTGCGGTGCCAGCCGTAGAATTTGAAAATACACCATTCATTGCACCTTCTACTCCAGTGCGCCTTATACACTGGAAAGTACAGTATTTCTTGACAAACCACAACTTTATTACCACATTGTTTTACTTTTCATTTAGTGGTGGTTATTCTTGCAATGTCTTGCAATTTTATTTGCTGTCTATGTTTTAGTTGGATTTGACGACTACGGTTCAGAGTGCGATAGCATCCGCATCACGGCCTTCCTCGACGCAGGCCAGGACAACCTGACTCCACTTGGGAGGCTAGAGAAGTTCGCCTTCAGTGAAAATGTCTTTAACAGGTAAGAGTTTAGAAGTGAGGAAAAAAAAAAACATTTATCAGCTACCGTATTTTCCGGTGTATAAGGCGCACCCAAAAGCCTTGAATTTCTTCAAAAGACGGCCGTGCACCTTATATGTGACATCACAACAGGTCTCACAACTACTGTCAGCAGACTCTATTGTATCGCCTTATATGTGGTGTGCCTTATATTTGGAAAACGTTTATCTGTTTCTATACAATGATACCTTGGCTTACGAAGTTATTTGGTTCCCAGAAAGTGTGTGTAAGGCAAAAAGTGATTATTCCAAACATTAATTTCCCATAAGAAACCATTAAAATGAGAATAATCCGTTCCCAGGTCCGCATAAAACATAATTTTCAACTAAATAAGCCTTAAACATACACATGCAACACACAACGATTCACCATCACGTTATTTATGTGTTTTCCTTCTAATTTCGCCATCAACATGGACCAACACGAAGTTTTCAGACCAAACAAAGTACCGCAAAATGCATTGAAGTGATGAAAGGACTGCGACAGTATGTCCTTTCTCGGTCAGGGGGCGTTCCTTCAGTGACGTGATGTGAGGACTCGTCACTAACTCAAAAACAAGACTTCTGTAATATTCAGCGTGAGTCTTAAAAGGTCAAACATAGCTATTTGCGGTGGAATCTTTGTCAAATACGCTCAGTAGAAGTCATTTGAAGCCATTTTACAAATGATGGACACAACTTGTCCGGAGGCGTCGGTTGTCCTTTAAGTGAATTTCTGCATTCCAAGGTGAAGGCTCATCGCATACTTGCGCAAGCTTCACACAATAAGCAGAGTATTGACATAAGACTGAGGTTTGTTCCAGGCTGAATGTGGCTTCGCAGCGACAATATTAGCCAGCGGTTGTTATGAACTTATTCGTGTCGTGCACGTTAGCTAAAATAACAGACACAAAAACAAGTTTTGTTGTGTGCAACAAGTTTTAGCTGTTCGCAATGAGCGTCCGTCCGTCTGCGCAATGTATCAAGACCGCCATGCCCTCAAAAGCTGTCGGCAGGTTGACTAATCCGACTTCCCTCTTGCATTTCAGACAAATCATGGCTCGCGGGCTCCTCGATGTGCTCCCCGAGTTCAGCGATAATGAAAATGACTTCGTCAGTGTCATGGAGACGGTTGCCAGAATGTCAGAAGATGGAGGTACACGCCTTTTCCCCTTTGTAGACACTGACTGCTTTCGGTACTTCACTTCACGTGCCGTTTGGATCTCAACTGCCATTCCCAAATTTTTCTCGGGAATTGAAAAGCAATTTGTTTGGGTTTTGGTTTTTCTTGCGGGGGGTGCTGATAAAGCTCTGGTCAGACCTCAGCAATTTTTCCCCTGCCACAAGGGGGCAGCATTTGCTTTTTGTCCATGTTACAGCGTCAGCTGTTGTTAAAGCGCTACATAAACCAATGTGCATGTATTGCATTGTATTTTGGACAGCCGCCCCCATTTCTAGCTCCGCTAACTCCACACCCATATCACTTAGGAATTAACTTTTTGTTCTGATGAAAGAAGAGAGTCTAAGATTTCCTATGCTGAATTGAATGTTTATGTAGTCCTCAAAGTTAATATTCGGTGGGTCCTGGAATTGGAGTGACAATGACAAAAACCCTGGCACTGGAGCGGACACATTTTTGCACATGGTCTGGCAGCGAATGAATCAAAGTGCGAAGCTCACACGCTGACAGTATTGCACACACGTGTCTCGTCAGAGCCGACGGTGCGAGCCGAGCTAATGGAGCAGGTCCCAAACATCGCCATGTTCCTCCACGAAAGTCGGCCCATCTTCCCCGCCGCTTTCTCCAGATACTTAATCCCCATCGTCGTGCGATACCTCACCGATCCCAACAACCAGGTCGGATTCCAAACGACTGTTTCCCCTCCCCGGTGTCTCAAGAAAGCCTTGCTTATGCTTTTGTTCTCTACTTTATCTTCCAGGTGCGAAAGACGAGCCAGGCGGCACTATTGGTGCTGCTGGAGCAGGGCCTCATCTCAAAAGCCGATATGGAGTCCAAAGTTTGTCCGGTTCTGCTGGACCTCACCGAACCCAGCAGTGACGACGATTACAAGATTGAGGCAGTTGCTGTGAGTCATTTTGAGCACAATCATGTTTGTAGGTTTGTAGGTAACTTGCTGCATCGGTATTTTTTCATGTTCTTTTTTACGTGGTAATAGTTAGGAAAAAAATTGCTTCAAGGACAACCCATACCATTTTTTTGTTTCCTAACTGACATCAGAAAAACGTTTTATAGCATCTAAAATACTCAAAACACGCAGGATGATATTTTTCGTGAAATGCAAAACGCCAATAAAAATGACTTCAAGTGTATGATTCAAATAGTTCTAAAGAGGAAAGCATAAATGTTTTCAATCGATTCAAGAAGTCCTTCCGTATCAATTCGAGGTGTCTGGACTCCAATGTAGCGCCCAGAAAATGCACAAGATGGCGCACAAGCTCCGTTGGAAATGGGCTGATTTGTCCGCTGGGAATTTGTGTCAACTTACACCTTCTTTATGCGCGTTACCGCAATTGGCTGCGACACACAACGATTCACCGTCACGTTATTTATTTCGCCATTATCACAGTGTTTTCAGAGGAAAAAAAGTACCCAAAATGCATTGTGTGTGGCTTTCTCGGTCCGGGGCGTTCCCTCCGTGACGTCACTTAAGGCATCGTCATCAACTGGAAAACAAGACTTCCTGAATATTCAGCGCAAGTCTTAAAGCGTAACATATAGCTATATGCGGTGGAATCTTTGTCAAATGCGCTCAGTAGAAGTGATTTGAAGCGATTTTACAAATTATGGACGCAATTTGTCCGGAGGTGTCGGTTGTCCTTTAAAGGGTGTACAGTTTTCTGTGTTGTGAGCTCGGGTTGGCTGTTCCGGTAACTGTCTGTGAAAGCGTCTGCACTTTTTGAGTGGCTTTTCTTTCCAACTGTATATAAGACGACGAGCTTTGAACAGTTCACTTAGCCTACGCCCGCCCACACAGAAGCAGACCTCGTTTTCCGATCGCTTCTGGCACTTTCTGTGGCTCGTGATTTTTGTGGATATGCGCTTTCATATCCATTTTCCTGGAAAACGTTTTCTACTGCGGAGGCCTCAGCACATCTTGAGCCACGTTGTGCCTTTGCGTGTGTGTGTTCAGATCATGTGTAAAGTGGTGACCATGCTGAGCAAAGACACGGTGGAGCAACTCTTACTGCCACGATTCTGCGACCTGTGTAGTGACGCCAGACTCTTTCAAGTGCGCAAGGTAATTAACACATTTTGGTTTTTACATTTTAACTCAGTCACTGCCAGACGATGTGCAAAAAAAGTGTCCATTCCAGTGCCAGGGTTTTCGTCATTTTCACTCAAATTGCAGGAAACGCAGAGTATTGAGTTTTAGGACTATATAAACATTCAATACAGTGTCAGAAACCTTAGACTCTCTTCTTTCATCAGAAAAAGAGTTAATTCCTAAATGATATGGGTCTGGAGTTATATGAGCTTGAAATAAGGGATTTCCAAAATACAATGCAATTCATACAGATTGGTTTATATAGCGCTTTAACAACAGCTGAAGCTGGAACAAAGCTCCAATGTAGAAAAAAGGGAAATGCTGCCCCCTTGTGGAAAGGAAAAAAAAAACATTGCCAGCGGCCATGGCCAGCGCTTTATCGGCTCCCCCGTAAGAAAAACCAAAACCCGAACAAATTTGGAAAAAGCGCTCCACGTCACACTTTTCAATTCCCAAATATATTCGGGAATGGCAGCGAATGAGTTAATTTGGAATTTAGAGGCCCAAATCCCTGTGGAAGCTTTCAATCCCCACTGACAGGTGCCAGTTTTGAAATGTACTCATGCAAATATTTATTCTTTTATTTTTTGTTTACGTTTAAAGGTCTGTGCAGCCAATTTTGGAGAGTTTTGTTCAATTGTGGGTCAGGAGGCCACCGAAAAACTACTGGTAAGGAATTTTAAAACAACCCCCCCTTGCCCATTTGATTTTGTGCATTTACAATTTAATGATTATACATTTGAGTATGCGCATTCTTGATGATGAATATCAGTCAAAATAGAAACAAAAGATATTTTCTGGTTTCGTTTCACACTTGATGGCTGGCAGAGACCAAATAGTGTGTCTACAAATCACGTTCTTGACGGGTTCTAACCTAGATTCCCAAGTTCTTCGACCTGTGCTCGGACAGCCTGTGGGGCATCAGGAAAGCCTGCGCCGAGTGCTTCATGATGGTCTCCAATTCTACGTCGCCTGAGGTGCGACGTGCAAAGTTGTCGCCGCTCTTCATCAGCCTCATCAGCGACCAGTCCCGCTGGGTAAGATGGAAAACACACTCTTACCGTGTGTGTGTGTATACATAAGAAAACCAACTACTGAATTAGATAAACTGTATTGAATGACATTTTAGATCACAAAAAAATGTGCATTCAAGCAAAATAGCGACTAAAATGTGCGTTCAATATTTTGATTTAGGTGCGACAGGCTGCTTTTCAGTCTCTGGGCCGTTTCATCTCCACTTTCGCCAACCCAACCAGCGCAGGCCTCCACTTCGATGTTACCAGGTGCACGTCAGACGGGTAAAGCAGGGAACACACATACCGATTTGTAACCTCTGAACTTCTCACGTGGCGTGAAACCAATCATTATGTATGTCCTTTTATGTTGTGTACTTGAAATGAATAATGTAGTACCACAACAGACCTATGAGAGGTAGCGTTGTACCAAAGGGCAGTCAGGCTGTTGGAAAATACAAAGAAGAAAGTGGCTAGGTTTACAAGACAATACATATTAATTTCTTTTTTTTCCATGTTAGCGCTTTGTTCCAGCTTCAACTATTGTTCAAGCGCTACATAAACCAATATGTATGTATGTATGTATGTATGCATTGCATTGTTTTGGACAGCCGCCCTCATTTCAAGCTCAGATAACTCCAGACGCATATCAATTAGAACCCCCCATAAGACAGCATGGTGCAATTAAAGAAAAAAATCAAAAATTGGCGAATTATGGAGGAAAAACACATCCTTGAATATATCCTGCACTTACGAAGCGGATAAGTTTGAACATTTGCACTCGACAGATGAATGTTTGGGAACCTTTTAGCATCCTTTAATTTGTCATTCCAGCGACTGCTCCTTGAACTCCCTCAATTGCGCCGACATCAGCCGCCGCACGGAACGAAGCACGGCTCACACGCCTCCCAACCAAGATGGCCGTGCCACGCCCTCGCCCGAGCACGTGCCGGCGGCCGAGGACATGAACTACGACCACCGCGACGGCCACGGCTTGGCTCACGGAGAGGCGCTCGACAACAACGGCAGGAACGCCAAAGACGCCACGGCGGCGGATGACGACTTCAACTCCTTCCATTTTTGGAGGCCTCCTCTGCCGGACATCAGCGGCGAACTGGAACTGCTAAGCTGTCAAATGGGGGACATGATTGACAAGAAGGAGGAAGGCGAGGAGGAGGAAGAGAAAGGGGAGGAGTCAAAAGCAGAAGAGGATTTCCAAAGTCTTCCCGATTCCAAGGCCAAGCCCGGTAAAAGCACCAGCGACCAGATCCAGATGGTCTTGGACTGTTTGCTGCCGCACATGGATGACCCCGATGTCCAAGGTGAGTCCGTGCGCAGCGTGTGGAGCAACGATGAGTTATCGGGGATGCGTGTGGGGCGGCCATTGAGCCATTTTGGAACGCCACTGTGCCAGCACCACCGCAAGCTAATCCATTACGATTAGCGCATATTGCTACGTGATCCTTCTGTTAAAATAGCTAAAGAAACACACAATTGAAAAGTGTTTGTTTTGCTTCAGAGGTTTTGACTTTGGTCGCCTTAGCGATATCTAACCGTAATCACCCCGCATTTGTTTCGCTGCGTTCCAAAGTCGCGGTCGAGGATATTTTGGGCTTTTTCCGCACTCTGCCGGAAACTGTCGAAAAGGGCTAATCGAATATTCATTTACCCATGGTGCATTGCAGTATTTACATCCAACATGGGAGGTTAGAACTTGAGTAAAAGATGTTAAAATGAGGCAACAAACAAATCTTTTTTCGAATAAGTCTGCGGAATTTGTTGCAGCAAACGGCCATTCATGATTGCAATTTAGTGGCTAACGGGAATGATTTCAGAGCTGTTGCAGCACATTGGGAATATTAAAAGCAAAGAAATGCCGACACATGTGAGAAATATTGTGCTAAATCTGTTCTTTTTGTCGTCGAATCTCAAAATAGCACAGGGTTGATTGTGTAGTCGCTCAAAATGTTTGTAGTTTATCTTTGACTTTGACTCTTTTAGAAACATAGATTTTGACTCAAATATTGTTTTGTTTTTTCATTTGGAATTTCAAAACAACATGCTCCAATGAATGTATTTTGGTTTATTTCAATCTGTTTTGTATACTTTCCCTTTTCCAATGTGGCCCCTTGTTTAGACACAAAGGGCCAACTGGACGCCTTTTTTAATTTCCCAGATGCATTATCAGAGTCTGCCGTTTCCCAATTGAAGCCGTCCTGGCCCCGTTTATTCCTGATATCGTGTCAGCAAGCTTCACTGAAGAATGTGGGGAAAACTGCTTTGTGTTGCCATGCCGACTGAGCTCTGCCGTTCCCTCCTAGCTCAAGTCCAAGTCTTATCCGCGGCTCTGAAAGCGGCTCAGCTCGACAGCCCGTCCGACGACAGCCCGACGGAAAACCAGCCGGCCGAGGCCGACGCCGATGGCGACGGCCCGCTCGGCGAAAGCAAATCGGCGGAGGTTCGGTCCCAAGCCGACGAGGTTCTTACCGAGGAGGAGCAAGCGCCCGAGAGCCACCCTGTCAACGAAACGTGTCCGGTCCAGGAGCAAGGAGACGCGGAGACACAGACGGAACCCCCGGAGGATGCCCGGGCCTCTCCGCCTGACTCCCCGCTTCTGGTATCACTCAGATCCTTTAAGATGAAGATGAACATGGAAATGGAAATGGAAAGGCGTCCCCTTAATCCCCGTTGGTTGTTCTTCAGGTCTCTGAACTCATCGAAAGTGTGGACGAAGAGGGCAAAGATGATTCGGAGTGTAAAGATAAGCCGAAAATCCAGGTCGGTGCTTCCATTTCTTTTCATTTGATGGTGATTGGCCATCACGGCTCCAACATTTGCTAACTGTGCTACGAAATCAGCAGTGTGACTAGCTAGCTTTCTTGCTAGCTAGCAATTTTCTATCTATTTGCTGTCTAGCTCCCTAGCCAGCTATCTAGCTAGCTATACTGTATAGCTATCTGGCTGACTGGCTAGCTTTTTAGCTGGCTAGCTATTACCTATCTATTGGCTAGTTAGCTTTCTATCTATTTGAGTTACCTCCGGGTTGAGTGTGGGTTGCTCACCCGCAAACAATCTTATCCTGTGACTGTACAGTGACCTTGAGAGTTTTGAAAGGTGCTTATCAATCAAATGTTGTCATTATTCTTATTAACGCGTCTTGTCGGCCCGCAGAATGTTATCCCCCAGCAGCTGCTGGATCAATACCTCTCCATGACGGACCCGGCGCGGGCTCAGACGGTGGACACGGAGATTGCCAAGCACTGCGCCTTCAGCCTGCCGGGCGTGGCGCTCACTCTGGGCCGACAGAACTGGCACTGCCTCAAGGACACCTACGAAACGCTGGCCACCGACGTGCAGGTAGGTGCAAAGAAACGGGATGAATAAATGGATTGAATCATTTCACAGCCTGTTCACTGGTAAATAGTCAGCGAGTTAGTGACACAAACTATCCATTTTTGTTCCTCTTCTTTAGAATAGAGTGCCATGTGGTTCCAAATGAATTACAGCCGCCATCCCCCGTTTTACGCTGTCCATGGGGACCAGAACCACAAGCAATAGACGAAAATCAGCGAAATAGAGTTATATCATAAGACCCCTTGTGATAAGACAGAGGCGGGGCTGAGAAGATGCGCAACCAATCCACGTGGCTGTAAATTATGGGATATCATGCTGTCATTGATCGACGTCAGCGCTGGGAACCTGAAAAAAAAAAAAACATCCGCGATGCATCAAAACCGCGATAATCAAGCCGTGAAGTAGCAAGAGATTCCTGTAGTTGCTCAAATATGATGACCTCATAACTGCCGACTTCAGTTTTATCGTTTTAACGCAATACTGGTGCTCTTTCGGAGGATTATCTTGCCGCAAAGTCCAGATGTTTTGGCTGGAGTGTTGAGTGTGATTTCCAAGTTATTAAAGCGTCTGCCTCGTCCCACGCAGTGGAAAGTGCGGCGCACGCTAGCGTTCTCCATCCACGAACTGGCGGTCATCCTGGGCGATCAGCTGACGGCTGCCGATCTGGTTCCCATCTTTAACGGCTTTCTCAAGGACCTGGACGAAGTCCGCATTGGTGTCCTCAAGCACCTTTACGACTTCCTCAAGGTATGACTGGAGCCCTCCATCGGGGAGACAGTGATACCTCAGCTTACGAACGCTTTAGCTCACCAACTTTTTGCCTCACGCGCATGTCGTCTTGGCTGACTCAACTATTGTAAAGTTCTCCGACGTGTTGCTGTTGTGGTTCCAGTTGCTCAATGCGGACAAGAGGAGA
Organism: Hippocampus bargibanti; assembly: GCF_051943395.1. Classification (NCBI taxonomy): domain Eukaryota; kingdom Metazoa; phylum Chordata; class Actinopteri; order Syngnathiformes; family Syngnathidae; genus Hippocampus; species Hippocampus bargibanti. Next base: position 752,009 of record NC_142745.1, on the reverse strand, counting down.
GAATACTTGTACCAGCTGCAGGAGTTCATGGTGACGGACAACAGTCGCAACTGGAGGTTCCGATACGAGCTGGCCGAGTGAGTTTGTTGATTCGCTGACATTTCCAAGCGTGGAGAATCAACCTCCTTCCTTCCTTTGCTCTGCCGCTTCCCTTCTAGGCAGCTGATCCTGATCATCGAGTTGTACAGCCACTACGACGTCTACGACTACCTCAGGCAGATCGCGCTCACGCTCTGCTCTGATAAGGTCTCGGAAGTCAGGTGGATTTCCTACAAGCTGGTACGTCACTTTTTTTTTGCCACCGGAACTGTCAAGGCTCTTTGCTTTCGCGGTTTGATAAATGGATCGACTGGACGGTCCTTGTGTCCTAAATAGGACATCATGGTGTGTGTTCCGCTGTCTTGTTGTCAGGTTGTGGAGATCCTCCAGAAATTGTACTCGAGCGGCGCTGATGATCTCGCTGTGAACTTCATCAGCGTGCTGACCGTCAGGTTCTGCCACTGTCCCAAGTGGGTGGGACGACAAGCCTTCGCCTTCATCTGCCAAGTGAGTCATTTGCCATCCAAATCATCATCATCATCATAATCCATGTCATTTCTAAGCGCCTTTCAAAACTCTCAAGGTCACTTTAAAGTCACAGGATGAGTTTTTCTGTGGGTGAGCAGCGGCGGCGTCACACGCCAGCGTTCGCTCAACCCCGGAAGTGACTCAAATAGATAGAAAGCCAGTCAGCTAATAGATACCGAGTTAGATAGCTAGCCAGACAGATAGCAAATGGCTAGCTAGGTAGCTAGCTAGATAGCATTTGAAAACCTAACTTGACCTTCTTTCTTTCAAAGCATGATTTGGACGTGGAAGCACAAACCCTAAAAGTGGCTTGAAAGGCTACTGAGAAAAGCCAACACTGACAGCTAATTGATAAATCGTGTTCTTGAAAAAGGCGGCGTCTTGGCCTCCTCATGCGCTTATAAATGCTGGGGATAAAGACGTCGCTGATGATTACTGGAGGGGTAATAAATACGTAAATAAATAAACAGGTAATCAAGCAGCATCAGGAGGGTTGTTGTCTGAATCACGCAGCACTTTACAGCCTTAAAGTGTATCTTTTTTTGTGGAATTGTAACATATCCAGCTCGCTATTTGCTATCGAGCTGGCTAGCTAGCTATCTATTAGCTATATAGCTATCAAGCTGATTTGTAACAGTTAACAAGGAGACAGAATGAGGTTCAAACAACTAGCTAGCTATGTGGATAGCCATCTATTAGCTATATATTAGCTAGCTAGCTTTCTATCTATTTGAGTTACTTCCGGCTTGAGTCAACGCTGGCGCGTGTGTCTGCCACTGCTCACCCACAGAAAAACCGATCCTGTGACTGTAAAGTGACCTTGAGAGTTTTGAAAGGCGCTTAGAAATGACATGGATGATGATGATGATGATGATGATGCTGAAATGTAAGTTGGTTGGCGGTTGCAGGCGGTGGTGGAGGAGGACTGCATGCCCATGGATCAGTTCAGCCAGCACCTCCTGCCCAGCCTGCTAAGCCTGTCGTCCGACCCGGTGGCCAACGTGCGCGTGCTGGTGGCCAAGGCCCTGCGACACAGCGTCATGGAGAAAGGTATTTTGGACAGCCGCCCTCATTTCAAGTTCACATAACTCCAGACCCATATCGCTTAGGGAATTAACTCTTTTTTTTCTGATGAAAAGAAGACAGGTTAAGGTTTCCAACGCTGCATTGAATGTTTATGTTGTCCTAAAAGTCGATATTGTGTGAGTCCTGGAATTGGAGTGACAATGACAACAACCCTGGCACTGGAGTGGACACATTTTTGCACCTCATCTGGCAGGGAATGAGTTCATGATTGCAATTCAGTGGCTAAAGGGAATGATCACAGAGCCGTTGCGGCACATTAGAAACATACAGATAAAGACATTTGTTGAAGTAGACACATGGAAGAAATATTGTGCGCTTCGTCTTCTCTGTAATAGCGTCGAATTTCAAAATAGCACTTTTAAGGCAGACATTTTGGAGTGTGGAGGGTAAACGAGGCGCCGATTGTCGCTCTTCATTGCTCGTGCTAAGCTAAGCTAACCTGTCTATGTCAATCACCCTCTCGCCCTCGTGTTGCGTTCAGCTTACTTCAAAGAGGCGGGCTGCGCCTTGTCGGACGAGCTGGAGGAAACCTTGCTGGCGCTCCAGTCGGACAAGGACAGGGACGTCCGCTTCTTCGCCAGCCTGGACCCCAGCAAAAGCCTGACTATGGAAACAGCCCCCATCATTTAGCTTCCGGAACGTCCCGCCACCCGCGCTCTTCTTTACCAGCACACCCGAATGGGAGCCACACACCCTCCCGTGGTGGGATGCCACACCCAAGAGAAGTTTTCAGGAAATGAGCAGGACTCAATTGAGTTGTTTTTTTTTCCTCTTCTCCGCACTAACAAGCTTGACTCTCCAACGCTAAGCGCGTGCTTAGCATTAAAGTCATTTTTTTTCTTCCATTTTTTTTTTTTTTTTTTGGGGGGGGGGGGGTATTTCTGGGCTCCTTCTTGGGGTATCTTAATGGAAGAGTTGGCGTCTATCTGCCTTGAGTCTTTGACGCTCGCACTAACTCAGGGGGACTCAAGCTACTTGCCGCCATTTCTGACCCAAACTCCTCAGTTTACCAAAACAAAGAAAAAATGTGACGTTGACGAAATACCTCCGGGACACGGCCGCCCGCCCTCCGTCAGGCTAGCCGATTAAAAAGCATCCTCACAATTTTCAACATCCTCCCCCACCCTCCAAAATCCCCTTTTTGCGTGTCTAGTCTCTCCTGTGGGCTCTCAGTGGATCTGATTGAGCGCTTGTACAGTTAGCACAGCGAGCTCATACTCTGTCCACTCCCTTTGTGGCGTTGAAGGCTTCTTCCTCCATTTTTAAAACCTGCGGATAAATTATGACATGATGGAACCAAGGCCAGTTTGATATTGAGGCGCCCTTGTCGGTCCTTGTCATTTGTAGACGTCTTTTTTTGTTATTTCCTCTTTCATGATTACCTTCATTGACTTAACTTGAGAGCTAATTTTGTGCATGTACATGTCGCAATCATGGCGGCGGCGGCTCATCTCGTATGTCAAGAGTTTTATGTTGTCCATCTCCATTTTTTTTACGTAGTAGAACAGTTAATATATACTGTACATTTTATTGGAAATTATTTTTCTTCTCAATTATGCACCACTGTTTCAAAGATTTTATATCCTAACTTTACAAGATTTGCAGACCTTTGTAATATTCAATGGTTTCTTTTTAAAAGACCTTTTATGTCATGTTATTTTTAGTACTCTGTAATTAAAATGATGAAATTTGTTTTTCCCGTGTTTTACTGATGAGATATTTTTCCACTACAGACATTTGTAGACATTAGCGACCTTGAGAAACAGGCATGTTAGAAATATTGATAATCTGCAGCCATAAAATCTTTAAAAATATATTTTAATTTCCCAGATTTTAATTGCTGGTTAAAATGGTTTTACATTCTACCGATGAAATAAAAATGCAATATTTTGGCTAGTTGGGAAATTACAATACAATTACTGTGTATGTTTTATTGCACAGGTGTCAAAGTCAAGGCCCGGGGGCCAGATCTGGTCCGCCGCATCACTTTATTGGGCCCGTGAAAGCAAATGAAGCATGTCATGTTTCATGATGCTTGCTAAATTACAAACCAAAATTTCAAATTGTCGTATGTAAACCACAATAAGTCATTATTCTTGACTTTGGATTGCAAAACTAGTCATTTATCAATTTGTTGTGAAACATTCTAATGGCTTCCCAAAAATTCATAATGGCCCTCGAGAGCAAACCGTAACTGCAATGTGGCCTGTGGCAAAAAAAAAATGACCGATACTCATTTTATTAGAATAAACCGTGAAATCAAGAGGCACCAATTATTAGCCTTAACTTCCTGTTTGTATATTTTCATAATGTTGACTGTGTAGTGCTGTTTTTTTTTCTATTTGAAAAACCAATTGTTGGTTTTTGGAAATATTGGAGGAGTAGCATTTACAATCATTTTGGCGAGTTCCTATTTCCCTCCTTCCTTCTCACTTCCGCTTAAAAAGTACCAAGTTCCTGTCCCACGCGGTACTGCCGAAGCTGCGTATCATCTCCATGTGGCAATGTTTCTCCAGGTACTGCCCGGCGCGTTCGCTGACGTCCCCGCGCACTTCCAGGCTCTTGAAATGCTGAAAATCCGAGCGCCCCAGCTTCCTGAGCCTGCGGGCCGCCGAGCGGTAGCACTTCCAGGGCTGCGCCTCCAGCAGAAGATGCCGGCTCACTTGGGCCAGTCGTGAGAGCAAACGCAGCAGACCCGCGTCGCCGTGGTTCAGGTGGACCCACATGGTGACGGCCAGGCACAGAGTCAGGTGAAAGCTGGAGCGCTCGTGGCGGGCCAGGTGTTCCCGCAGCGGCGCAAAGTCACCGGTGATGTCCAACGGGATGAAGGTGACGGCGTCCCGGAAGGGGTTCTTCTCCTGGGCTCGTCGGATGAGGCTCTCGTCCAGATCCAAACCCAGGAGGTGAACGTTGGGTCCGCTTTGCGTCTCCGTCAGATGCTTATAGAGGGCGACACTTAGCTCCTGACAGTCGAGGAGAACAAATGGGACTTTTCAACAGCAGAATTTGTTCCACAATGCGGCATTTATATTTGTATTGGTATGAGGAAAAAAATATTATTCAACAAACCCCGGAATTACAGCCCACGTCCAGCAGCAATGTTGTTTGACGGTGGTCGTTGTAGCCTAAATCCCGAAGAAGTGTTTTGGGAATAATACTTAACCTGTTCTCCGGTGGGTTAAAAGTGTAATAATTGATAAAGTTTCCATACGGAGCAGCGCCAGGATCGTTGACGTTTTCATTGGCGTCATCGTCGTTTGCACATGATGCCATTGTCAAGTGAGGGGCGCAACACTCAAAGGCTTCCGGGTAGAAACAATTTGTTACATATTCTCGCAATGTACAGGCACAAAATGGACAAACTTGAGCGAGAGAGATATAATATAAGAAGTAGCAAGAACCAAACTCGAACGGCGGCTTAGAGGGGATCGAGCTTTTTCGTTGCGGGTCCCACTCTGGAATGACCCGCCACTGAACATTCGGTAAGCCCCCTGCCTGCCCATCTTTATCTAAGATTTTCTACCGTCTTTGTGACTGATTTGTTGCGCGTATAAGATAGTTTTACCACTTTGCATGCAGCACTGGCTGTTTGAAAGTGCTCGAGAAATATAGTTGAGTTGAGAATTCTTATAAGCTGTTGTCAAATACGTTGCTAAATCCATCTACACAAAATAAACATTACGTCACTGTCTTTTTTTACTTAATGCATTCACTTAACAAAGCGGAGTCATTTTACGATGATTTTAAACAAAAAAAAAATCGTAGTACAGTATGGTTATAGTAAAGCATTTGAGTACATATTAGATAGCGCTGTGTGATTTCCCGGTGGACATAAGAAGCGTAGAAGAAGAATGCTACCTTCTCGCTTTCCGTACTTGTTACAAAACGAGGTGCTCGCCATTTGGCTAACTGCACTGACACTGACATTGAACTAATGCAACTTAGCTTGATTTGAAGAAAAATCAGGTAAGGAAACCACAAGCATTGTATCATCTATGACAATACGATGGCTCGTTTGCATGATATGAACATAGACACGTCAAGAGTTCGCAAACACTGTCACGGAGGAAAATACTGTCGTATGATTTTCCATTGAAGACAGTGAGCTGTCATTCACTTACAACGTTATTAAGTATGATATTGACAAATTAAATATTTGCTGCTGAAGCAAGCGTACTAAATTGCGTTATTTTTTGTGGGAAATCAATCTCAGCTATTTTAGAATAAAAATAAAGATTGTCGGGTATTTAACATGTTTTTGGAATAAAATAACTCGTGTCACGAAATAAATGTTTTTGTCACTGCTATTTTTGTGTTTCGTACTGAACACAGAACTGATTAACAACTACAAAAAGTGGCTATTAAAACCTTTAAACACCACTAGTCTCTAATTCAAATTGATTAATACAATTAATTCATGGACAACCGATTCCATCGCATAGAGCTATATTTTACGTTTTAAGACTCGCGCTGAACATTCAGGAAGTCTTGTTTTTGAGTTGGTGACGCGTCCTCACGTGACGTCAGAAAAGGACCGCCTCCTGACCATACAAAAAGATGCATTGTAGCGCCTTTCCATCACGTCAATGTATTTTGCTGTACTGTTTTTTTTTTTTTTTTTTTTGTTGAAACCCTTGTGTTACATCCAAAAGCCGCCAGCAGAGGGAGTCCAAGCTCCATGAAAGGAATCTATCAGCCTGTGGAAACGGGCTGATTCATTCCTCACGGGAGCTGGTCGCCATTTTTGGGTGCGACATCCCCCCGTGCCCGTTTGCCTCAAAATGACACGGAATAAATTCTTTAATCGATTGCAAACATGTATGCTTTCCTCTTCAGAACTATTTGAATCATATTCATAACTGGATGAAAGCATCTTCTCCGAATCTGAAGCCATTGTTTTTATTCTCCAGCAATGCAAGACGTCTTGGCGTGACGTCACGAACTGGGGGCGGGACTTTGTGAAAATGCCCAATTCGCAGCTCAATTTTTTGCAGATTTTGGACACTTTTCGTCATTTTTATTGGTGTTTTGCATTTGACTAAAAATATCATGCGTGTTTTGGCTATTTTAGATGATATAAAACGTTTTTCTGATGTCAGTTAAAAACAAAAAAGTGACGTTGGTTGTCCTTCAAAGTTGGTTCCTATCTATCTCTTGTGAACACCAGGTGTCTACTGTTATATTCAAACACTCAGATGAATTTTGCAATTTTTTTTTTAAAGGAATTATTTTTGATCCATGTTTGCGTTTGTTTCTAACTGAAATGTCTTTACCTTTTCCCTTAAAAACAAGGCCATAACCATGGTTACAGGCAAACGTTTGGCCGACATCGGCTACCGGGCCTTTTCGGCATCCATGATGCTGCTGACCGTCTACGGCGGCTACCTGTGCAGCATCCGGGCTTACCGCTACATGCTGAGGCAAAAAGAGCTCAAAATGGCCGCCGAAAACCAGGATCCAGAGATGATGAAAGACTGACACCGAGCGAGCGAGCGACGAGCTGGAACCTTCCAATCACCCAAACCACATTGGGACGTTTGTATGATTTCATCATTTTTGAACGCGGCAGTTGCTGCAAAATGACAGCATCTTCCAACAAAGAATGAGCATTTAAGAAACTGATCCGATGAAGTGATATCACGCAAGTTCAACTTGACTAAAATGGTTTGCATATTGTTTATTTACAATCAATGATGTCTCGTTTCATTGAGCTACTATGCCAGACTTTGACAGAATGAAATGCACTTCCACTAGATGGCAGGAGGTAAAGAAATACCTGTGAAACCACCTGGTGTCATTTATACAGCAGAATAGTGACATAGAGATCTTTGTGCAGAACTAAACAGGCCCACATTTCACACGTACATTTGTGAGCAAATGGAGATCAAAATCATACAAACATGACAGCGGGAAATGCCACAAAATAGATACGTTGCACAAATGTGTAATTCAGAGGCACAAATTACTCATTTGTCACCTCAAACTACCGTATTTTCCGCTGTACAAGGCGCACTGAATGTGATCCGGTTCATGGAGTTCATACGACTGTTTAAAAAAAAAAAAAAAAGGTCATAAAAGAACTGAAGGTCACGTGGATGTGATGTACCATCTGCTTCTGGTGGCAGTGCAATGTCCATTGGTGCCATTTTGGATTTTGAGCTCATGTTTCATCATCTTGGTTTGGTCCAATCGGGCTGATGACGACTCATCGTCAGAAGCGCTCTCCACGTCACTGCGCACATCGTTGCACACCTTCAAACAGGAAATCGACTCATCAAACTGTTGGCGTCATCACTTTTGTCATAGGCATAAAATGCCACGGATGACAAATATTGGCAATTTAGTTTTAATCAGCTATAGGGTACCTTCTAATAGGGGAGTTCGATGGAAATTTTTTGTGGACCCCGAAGACATATCCCGTGTCACCAAAAGTATAATTGTTTATTTTTTTACACATACAGGTAACATCCGACTTATGGCCGGCTTCCATTCGGACAAAACGGTCGTAAGTCGAAACCCATTGAAAATGTTGAATCGAGACTCAATGCTAAATGTCTTGCAAACGATCAGATTTGGACGCCACGGGGTTAGCAAAAACAGCTGATAATATTGCAATTTTATGAGTTTATCGTTAATCCACAGGTTCATAGCAAACATTCGAACCGTTTAATGACAGTATTTCTTAAGCCACAAGTTATTTCCTGGCCAACGACACCCTCTAGTGGACGTGTCGTAATATCACTACACACAGCTGAGGATTGATTCAGAGGTAGAACTACTGAAGGCCGAGGAGTCACATGCACGGCCCGCCACTGCTTTCCAGGTACTACTTTTTCCCCCACACACCTTGCCCCTCAAGACGGCTTTGACGGCGATGCGGCCAATGAGGTAGGACCAGATGATGTGCAGAACTTGCAGTACCACCAACAGCACGTTGAAGAGCCACCACGACGGGAATGGACCCACGATGAGCCAACTCTCAAACATCGTGGAGTTTAGGACCCTGCGACGCACGACACAATAAAGTTGAACTCGGCCTTGTAGGAATGTTGTACAGTAAAGTCTCGTTATATCGATATTCAAGGGAGTCCGAAAAAATATCGATATAACCGGGACTATCGATATATCCGACCCTGCGCGCATGTAATTTTCTCCGTGCGTGCATAGAAATAGTATCGATATAACCGGGACTATCGATATATCCGATATCGATATAACGAGACTTTACTGTAATTGGTGTCATGGAAGTACAACAAACGAACACAAATTGGCACCGTAAGCCGGTCCAATTTAAAGAGCAATAGGACCAAAGACCTGACTTCTGTCTCAGAACATCCAGGTTTCGGTTTCCTCCAGACAAAACAAAACTGTCCTTTCAGCATCGAAAGAAATAATGAATAAGAGGTCCTCCATTTCACTGTCATCAGAGCCGAGCCGCTGGCCTTACGAGAGCTTTACGTTTCGCCTACGAGCCGGAACACCGACACTGAATATCAAACGATCAAGTTACAGCGAACGGCGGCGTACGTTTCACTCTGACTGTTAGCCTCCGTGTTGATGCTAGCGCTTGTCCACGTCTTGGTTGCGGGATAGACTCTGGCTCATTTTTTAGGGCAAAAGGGACCTGTCTCCTAGACAGAAAACAAAACAAATACTGGAACTTTGATGCGTATGAACTATTGACTGTCTATTATGAAGCTAACATTGACTTAGCGTAGCCATTTTTTTTTTTAGAGATGGAAGTAAAAAGAAAGCAGGCACAGGGAAGACCATCCAAACTCCACGCAGGAAGTTTGCGGTGAGGCAAAAACATTGGAACGGCGATTGCGACACGCTTGCCAGGCTGCGGTTCTCGTTTCAAATAAAAAAAAAAGACAAAAGTCGAAAGAAACCACGTTCAAACTCACCAAATGGGAAAGACGACGAGGCGCGTGACAAAGAAGGTCAAAGTAAATATGATGAAGAGGAGGTCGCACAGACGCTGAGACTTGGCGTAGTTGGCCATTTTGGCTGCCTGATGACAAAGAAAGTCAACAATAAAGCTGAGCGTCATTGCTTCCATGGATGCGATGACGTCTCAAAGACCTCGAGCAGGAAGTCGGAAGCGTCGTGCACGCACATGACCAGGGTGCCCACGCGCACCATGTTGGTGGCGTACGAAAAACTGATCAGGACCACCGTCGCCAGGTGATGAACAAACATGGCCAGGAAGTCCTGCATCAAAGTCAAATAAAGATGGTCAAGTGGAAGCAAAGATTTTTTTTGTTCGTTCGGTCCTTCGTTCCGTTCGGTCGTTGGGTCGTGCGGTCGGTCGGTCATTCGGTTTGTTCAATCGTTTGGTCATCGGTCAGTCTTCTGGTTGTTCGAGTCGGTTGGTCGTTCAGTTCGATCGGTCGTTTGGTCTGTTCGGTCGATCGATCGGTTTGTCTTTCAGTTCGGTTATTCGTTCAGTTGTTTGACCGGTCGGTTGTTCGGTTCGGTCAATCGTTTGATCATTCGGTTCGGTCGATCGTTCGCTTGCTTGTTCGTTCGTTCGTTCGTTCGTTCGCTCGCTCGCTTGTTCATTCGCACGCTTCCCGGTTCACTCGTTCATTTTCCGTCACATTTTACCCTCTTGTAGCGCTTTAATCTGTTCTTGTAAAGTGTCACCCGTGTGTTTGTTTGACTGTCTAAAACCACTGTGGGACTTTAGTGCTGCTGCTGCTGCTGCCTTGTGGAATTTGCAGCATCGAGTCATTTCAGGGCTGCCAGTCACACGAGTAGCTGCCCTTGAGCGACACGCACGCTGCACACAACCGTGGAATGACTGGCACAACCTGCAGGGAAGAGGGACTTCACCGCTAAAAACAAAACACGTGACCACCGAGAATTAACTCAACATCGTAAATTGTTTGTGTGGTTTTAGCGCTTCCCCAACATTCCCGCGCACGCGCACAACACGGAATCTTACCTTTCTTCTTATATCCGTAAACTGGGAAAACACGAGAGAGCAGTAGAAAGCCAACTCGATCATGTAGTAGCGGTAAAGAGCAGGCGTCAACATCTTTGGTGACAGAAAACAGATATTGACATCTTAGGATTTCGCTTATTAAATCAATCGCTGCCAGACGATGTGCAAAAATGTGTCCACTCCAGTGCCAGGGTTGTTGTCATTGTCACTTGAAGTTCAGGACCCGCAGAATATTGACTTTTAGGACTACATAAACATAATACATAAAAAAAAACCCAATTCCCAAGCACTTTATCAGCACCCAAGCGTGGGAAAAAACAAATTCAGGGAACGGCGCTCTACGTGTCATGTTTTCAATTTGCGAATGAGTTCAGCAAACAGCCACATTTTCATCCATCCATTCTGCGGGTGAAGGTCCTACCTGGTAAGGGTAACCGTACCAGCAGTGGCGCGTGTCCCACATCCAAGGCGACTAAATGATGAAAAACAGCATCTCAAATTTCGGCAAGCAGCAAGGTCACATGTTCACTGAGACAATACAGACTCAAAATATACAATGCATCGAAAACAATGAACTTTGGCTACTATGTATAGAAATCTAACATATCTATTGACATGTTACAAGTTATAGTTATTTGTGCGTGAAAGGGTTCCTCCTTTTACTGTCTCGATCCATGTGATGGCGCTCACCTGCCAGAGAAACTGGAAGCCGTAAATAAATATGCATAAATAAAAGGTAAACCTCCACCTGAAATGGACAATAAAGAAAAGGATTTCAGTCTCTTGTCAACAAAGGCGCTTCGCAAAACTCTGATTTGAATTTGCAATTGTTTCAAGCCTCGGGATCAATGGGCCCCCAAGATTCTTTGCCTTTTTAAACAAGTCGCGGCTTGGAATTGAAGCGGATTTACTTGACACAGGAGATTTGAGACAATCTCTTTTCCTCAATGGATGCGACGTGTTTGCTTTCAACATTTAGCTTGTCGCGGACGTGCACGTTCCACATTGATGCCTCTGATCCACTGGTGAAAAGGACACTTTGATCCTCTCCTCTTTTATCGAGAACTGCTTCATACAACAAAGAGGGTGCAGAAAGTGCTTAAGACTGTGTCTTTGTGTTGTCATTTTGTTGTTGTCTTTACTTCAAAATGGCGCCACGTATTTTGTTTTTCTACTTCTTCCTTACCTTTCCTCTTCCATTCATAACCGCTGCTGTGAAACGTAAATGTCTTGACTAAGCCAATTCAATCCAATCAAAGATGGAGGCCAAAACACACGGACGCTTTGGGCAAGCTGAGAAGACCTACATGCTCTCGCAGAACTTGACATGTGTGTTGGGTTTGTCTTGGTTTCTGCGTCGTCTGAACCAGCGCTGCACCTTGCGCACTTCCCAGTCCAGCTGCTTGGATAATCCGGCCAGATGACGCCAGTCGGGATTCTGCCAAGGAACATAAAAAACAAAACAGGGAATGAAGTATTTGGAACGGATCGAAAAGCGCTTCCAAAAATGATCGGAAAGGACCTTTGTAATGGACAAAAAGACTTTCTCCAGCACGGCGTTGGGCTGGGCTTTTCGTTGAACATCGGGATGAAGTTGGAGAGTCGTCGCACACGTACTGGCCACAAATCTGTGGCAAGCGTAAAAGGTAACAAAGAAAAACGTGAAAAACACGCATGTTCACGTTGTGTGAGCATTGGTTTATTTTTTGAAATATTTTTTTTTTTCTAGCAATTAGCGTTACTTAGCATAACAACAGAACTGGGCAGGGACGCGCATCCGAGCCGCCTCAGATTCACCATAAAGTTGAAGTAAAATGCAAAATATCTGATGATTTTATTTTGAAAGTTGTGCTTTTATTTCATCGGATCTTGATTGAACAATAGGACAAGCGAGGTAACAAGGAAGAGCTACATGTGTCTGCAGTCTTGACAACTTGACCAACTTTTGATGCCTCTAACAACCTTTTTTTCTATTTTTTTAAAGACTATTAAAAATGACAACAGAGTCGCTAATGTTACTTACTGTAACATCATTCTTATTTCCAGAAAAAAAATGAATACATTAAAAGTTGACAACGTTGAACGTTAGCATGTTAGCCTGGCATTTGGCAAGTGTTCCAGTTTCTCATGCGGCCCAAACCACCAAATGAATTGCCCATTCTTAGTCTACATTCAACCAAAATAAATGTAACGTTGTGGCGGGCACTAGGACCGGGCATCTCACGCAGCAGGTGCAGCAGGTGCGCAGCAGGTGCGCAGCAGGGGGCGTGTTTATGTTGAGAATCACGTCGGGGTCACCAGTGGAGCAGTTGAGGAAGGAGCACACACACACGATTGCTTGTCGACACGGGTTTAGTCCAACTGCTAACAAGTGGGTGGAACATAGAAAAATGCAGTCAAATATTCTCAACATAAACACGCCCCCTGCTGTGCACCTGCCTGGTCCTAGTGCCCGCCACACACTTATCGTTACAAGACATAGTTTGAATATCACTGTTGAATAGGGCAAAAAGACCCCCCGCCCCCTCCTCGTCAATCATTAGCGACACGATAGCGGAAGGTGAAGACAAGGCATTCCTGTGGTTACAAGCTGGTCATTTCCACAGAACTTGACATTGTTCAGTGCAGAGAAGTCCACGCATAAACAAGCAGTTGGCTCTGAACCGCAGCAGCCCCTGATTCAGACTTTGAATTCCATGCGAAGCTCCGTGAGATAAAGTTAGGTCAGCTATGCTAGTCAGACTTGCGCCTTTTGTCAAATTCGGGAGTGCCCGTGTCTGGAAACGCACTCTTTTATTTTATCTACATGTGGGGGGAAATGGGTTGTCATGGGCAACGCTTCATGAAACAACAGCAAAAAAAGGCAGCATTTTAGAATAGCTACATTAGCTAGCCGCATTTTGGGATCTACAGTACAGTTCAGGCGGATTCAGTTGAGTCGAATGATCCAGGTTTTTCACCAAAGGATCTTAGGACTTAAAGGACAAGCGACGCCTCCGGACAAGTTGTGTCCATAATTTGTAAAATGGCTTGAAATGACTTCGACTGAGCGTATTTGACACTTCTGAAACTGGACATTTTAGATGCTATCAAACGAAACGAAAGGAAACGAAAAAGTGATGTCGGTTGTCCTTTAAATCAGTGTGACATTTGACGTCATTGTCCACGGTTTTTAACCATGTGTCAACAAAATAATGTTTGCGTTCTATTTCAGTTGAGTTGCAACAAAACATGCAAATGACACTTTTCTCTCAGGGCAGAACAACCCTGACTTCAATTGAAACGTCCAGGTTTACAGAAAAGGTCGATGGTCACAATATCAGATGTCATGTTGATGGAAGTGGCCATTTGGGCTCTTTGGTTTACGAAAGAATTCCGCTCCGACATAACCTGAATTTGGATGCCAATCGGAAGAATCAGAACAAAGGCAAAAGGTCATGAAACGTGACTGACTTTGTTGGACATTGACTGTATTCCGCGTGAAAGTGAATGCATCCCACTAAAACGGAGTATACCCTGAAGCTAAATTCTTCTGCTAAAATGAACCATCGCGACGTGTTCTCCGCCATGTTGGAAAAACACTTTGAATGCCTTTTCAAGAATCGGGGCATGTGCTCACTAGCTCACCTCTCGCAGCGGACAAATACGTATTTACAAGCATTTTTTTCTTGTGGGTTTATTGTCGCTGCGTTCTGAGGCTATTAAGCAACAACAGAGGCGCTTTCAGGCTGGAAGTGTAACCCTGGCCTTTATCGAAGGTAACCGCATTGACACTTCTCGACTTCCCCACTGTTCATTGTCTCTTTTGACCGGATTAACAAGCTCTCAGTTTTCTACTCTTGTTTCGAACCGTGCCGTGAAAAACACACAAAGAGTCATGGAACTAGATAAGTGTTACAGTGTAGTACCTGGAGTAGCCTGTACAGAATCTGCCAAATAGTTTGTAGCCACCACCACACCCTCATCACAAAAATCGGTTATATCGATAGTACTGCTTATTACGATACTATTTCTATGAACGCAAGGAGAAAATGTACATGCCGCAGGATCGGATATATCGATAGTCCGGTCACATCAATATTTTTTCAGACTCCCGAGAATATCAATATAACAAGACTTTACTGTATATATATATCCCTACTGTCCAGACGTGGCGGTGCCAGACTCTGCTATGATAGGTCCCTGCTCTCAGGTTGGGGGGAGCAGAGGACGACTCCCTGAGGCGACACTGATTACTTCTATTGTCCTGACTGATTATGGGGTCCACGACTGGTCTGATTGCCCCATTTACTCTCGTGTCACCTCATCATCATAACTAAGCCTGTGTGGTCTAAGAAGTCTGTTGTACAAACGATCCAATTTAAATCTTAGCCCACCATGGTGATTTCGTGGTTTTGTTGTTATATGAAAATGTCATTATTGTGATTATTTAACACGTACTCAAAGAAACGACCGTTTTATGATCGAATAGAATGGATTTTTTTGCTCAAAATTTTTGGACTGATGCCTCACAACACTTTTGACTTCACTGTCACTTTCAAATGTGGTCCCAACGACCGTGCTACATCGCAAAAGACATTTAAAAAAAAACAAATGCAAGGGTCATCAGTCAGAAGGAATCATCTTGCGTCATAAATGAAATGTATTATTATTATTATTATGATTATTATTATTATTATTATTATTATGATGATGATTATTATGATTATCATGACAAGGGAAGGCCTCAAAGGAGCCCTAATGATGCAAAGGACCTTGGCTGGGAACTGCTCCCTCAAGCCCATAACAGCCCAGACTTAATATATATAGAATATGCTTTCTTGTTACTCATCCAGTTATGGATAGGATTCAAATAGTTCTGAAGAAGAAAGCATACATGTTTGCAATCCATTAAAGAATTTATTCCGTGTCATTTTGAGGCATTAGGGTTGGAAATGTCGCACCCAAACAAGGCAGGAAAATGGTGACAAAGCTCCGTGTAAGGAATTAATCAGCCCGTTTCCACAGGCTGATAAATTCCTTCTATGGAGCTTGATCACCCTCTTCTGGCTCTTTTTGGTGCAACATGACGTTTTCAGACCAAACAAAGTACAGCAAAATGCATTAACGTGATGGAAGGACTGCTACAATGTGTCCTTTTTTTCGGTCAGGAGCATTCCTTCAGTGACGTAACGTAAGGACTCGTCACCAACTCAAAAACAAGACTTCCGGAATATTCAGCACGAGTCTTAAAAGGTAAAATATAGCGACATGAGGTGGAATATTTGTCAAATACGCTCAGTGGAAGTCATTTGAAGCCATTTTACAAATTATGGACACAACTTGTCCGAAGGTGTCGGTTGTCCTTTAAATGGTGTTCAATCAGCCTGCTATGGATGTTTTTGGAATGTGGGGGGGAATTGGAGGACCCGGAGAAAACCCACATGGGTTCGCAGGAGTGAACAAACAAACTTGACACAGGGAGGCCGGAGTGGGATTTGAACTCACAACCTCCACACTGTGAAGTCGCTGTGCTCACCACTATAGTCGCCCTTCATGACACCTCTTTTTATTCTTCTTCTTTTCCTTTGGGCTTTTCCCTTCAAGGGGTCGCGACAGCAAATCAGTGTCCTCCATCTTTAGAGGTTTGATCCGCATGTTTGTTTTGGCCAAGCTTTGACGTCGGATGCCCTTCCTGACACAACCCTCTGTATTTATCCAGGCTTGGGACCGGCACAAGAAGACTTATGTCCCTACAGAACAAGCAACTCGCCCAGTAAATAGCTCCCAAACACAAAATGGTCAACATTCAAAAAAACAAAAACTAGATCACCATAGCCAAACACACGCCACACCCATTGCATGTGTATTGTCATCATCTCGCTCTCTTTCACACCAACACTCACATTAACCCCCAAAAACGCCACCAACCTTTCGATGATGGTTTTGTCTTATATTTGGTGTTACGGTCTTTACATTAAAGGGGGCGTGGTCCTAAACTTGCTCATAAAATGTAGACGTTTTTTTTATGTCATTTCTCGTTTGATAACTAAAATGGAGTCCGGCGTCATTAAATAGTTACAATTAAAGTCTGAAATGGAGAAATATTTGTTTCGGGCAAAACGTGAGCCAATAAACTCCATTTGCAGAATGGCAGAAAACGTCGTTTTGTGCTAGTTTAGTCAGTGTTGTCCGAACTTCCTGGAGAACCGTGTGACGAGCCGACGGTACGAACCTTTGGAAGAGCATCCTGACGGCGAACACGGCGACAGCCAGCGGGATGGCGCGGACTAAATCGGCGGCTTTGGGGTACGGCGGCCCGGGAGCCCGCTCGGCGAGGTCCGCCCAGGTGACGTTGTGGGGCAGCCAGAACCTCTCGTTCCAGAACCAGGCTGAAAAGGCAGCCATCGTCCCTTCCCGTCTTTTCACTCCGAGGCGAAAAGGAAACAATGGAAACTTGTTGAAGAAAAAAAATCGATTCGAAACGTGATTGAGGTGATGCCTTGTTCCTCCGAAGCGGCAACTCCCGCAAAGTCTGAAGATGACAAGTAGCCCCCCCCCCCCTCCGGCCACCTTCCCAGACGCAGGAAATGTTTTTTTTTTACCGGATGTACATTTCGAAATAAAACACATTTGTTGATGTAGACAACCGACATCACTTTTTTGTTTCCTGACATCAGAAAAACGTTTGATAGCATCTAAAATGCCCAAAACACGGAGTATGATATTTTTTTGTCAAATGCAAAACACCAATCAAAATGACTCCAAGTGTCCAGAATCTGCAAAAAAATTGAACCAGGAAGTGGCCAGTTTCAGAAGGTCCCACCCCCATGTTCGCGGTGTCACGGCAAGACGTCTTGCCTTGCCGGAGAATCAAAACAATGGCTTCAGATCAGAGAAGAGGGTTTCTTGTTACTCATCCAGTTATGAATATGATTAAAATAGTTCTGAAGAGGAAAGCATACATTTTTGCAATCGATAAAATAATTTATTCATTTTGATGCATTTGGAGAGAAATGTACTGACAAACTCTTTAGTACTCACAGTACCCAAAAAAGGCAGAAGACGGCGGCAAAGATCCGTGGAAATTGTCTCCTGGTAGGTTTTGTCAGCGAATGTCAAATATACTATAGAAGTCTTGATGCAACACACAACGATTCACCATCGCGTTATTGTTGTGTTTTCCTTCTAATTTCGCCATCAACATGGATCAACACCAAGTTTTAAGACCAAACAAAGTACCGCAAAATGCATTGAGGTGATGCAAGGTATGTCTTTTCTCAGTCAGGGGCGTTCCTTCCGTGACGTCACGTACGGACTCGTCACCAACTCAAAAACAAGACTTCCTGAATAGTCAGCGCGAGTCTCAAAAGGTAAAATATAGCTATATGCGGTGGAATCTTTGTCAAATACGCTCAGTAGAAGTCAATTGAAGCCATTTTATAAATGATGGACACAACTTGTCCGATGACGTCGGTTGTCCTTTCAGCGGAGAGAAGGATACACTCCTGATTGTAGCGCGACATCACAGCCAGGTGGCCACAAGTTGTCTTGCAGTTGACAATAAGTTGAAAAAAAAAGAAAGACGAAATGACACAGTCCACTTTGGCAAGTCAATACTTGCTCGTTCATTTTACACATTCAACATTCCAAAAGCATTCCCTCAATATTGACTTTCAATCTAAACGTGAAAACCTTCACAATAAAGTACTACGGTGCACAGTTGCAGCGCCGTGTAATTTTAGATGCACATTTCTCCCCACGCATGCAGAGGTTTATAATTAGAAATCTTGCTGGGCAGCTGACTAGAAAACAATGCAAAGGATTCTTTAGTGAGCAAATCCACTTCGGAACTCAAGTGCAAGGTTACGTAACACTCCTTCGGACTTCAGGCATTCTCGGGAAGACGACCAGGCAACCATGTTCCCTCCCGGGGGCATTTAAAAGTCACACATATGCTGAAATCTGATTGGTTAAATGCTTAAATAGGAAAAAAACACCTGGAAGCAGCACGACAGGGGGAAAGTATGAAAAGAAGCAGAAAGACAATTTGCAATTATTTCAGAATTCAGGGACAAAATAGATCAGATATTTTTAGGCCAGCAGGGAAGGCTTTGCAGGCCTTGACGGTCCGCCACTGGTTCTTAGTTATGATAATGATGTTGATTATTATGAAAACACCCATCATATTAATCATTTCTCAAAAAACAGAAACAGATGAATAGTACTGTCATACGTCAACAAAATTATTATTATAATATTATGCTTATTATGATTGCTACCTGGCTGGCCATCTAGCTAGCTACCTCGCTGACTATCAAATTGCTATCTGGCTGGCTCGCTAGCTATCTATTAGTTACATGGCTATTTAGCTACCTAGCTAGCATTCTATCTATTAGCTAGTTAGCTTTCTATCTGAGTTACTCCCAAGTTGAGTGAACGCTGGCGCGTGTGGCTGCCGCTGCTCACCCACAGAAAAAAACTTGTGACTGAAATGTGACCTTGAGAGTTTTGAAAGGCGCTTAGAAATGAAATGGATTATTATTATTAAGACATTGTTTTCATGACTCTACATGTTCAACTTCAGAGCTATGCGGCAAACGCGCTAACTACGACCAGCCAGTCGCTAAAATGGTAAAGGTGAAGCGTTTATAGCGTGGCAGAGCAAATTCAGGCCTCAGCAGTTCTGGTTACAGCAAGGTTGCAAGCAAATGGAGACTCAGTGAAAACACACAAATTAAAAGACATGGAAATGGACTCCAGAGTTAAAATGGTTTATTCCCCAATAAATAATGAAATCAAGGACAAAAAAAAAAAAAAAAAACAGACATACGAAGGCACTTTTTTTCTTATCCCCAAAGAAAAGTCCAGAAATGCCCCTGTACTATCCATCCGCTTGGTGCAACTGCGCTCTGCTTTTGTGCGCTTGGTGATCATTCTTTCAAGGGTTTATGCAACGACGTGTCGCCTTTTCTGCTCCGTGAAAAGGCCACCGTGTTACGTAACGTGATAAGGGGGCAATTGCACATAGACACTCAGGGAGAAGCTTGGAAAGATCCTCCAAAACGCTCATTTAGCTCACTTTTAGCACTCTGAAGTAAATAGTGTACCGTGGCACCTCCACAGTCAAAGTCTTAAAGGACAACCGACGTCTCTGGACAAGTTGTGTCCATAATTTGTCAAATGGCTTCAAATGACTTCTACTGAGCGTATTTGACAAAGATTCCACCGCATATAGCTAGACGTTTTTTACGTTTTAAGGCTCGCGCTGAATATTCCGGAAGTCTTGTTTTTGAGTTGGTGACGAGTCCTCACGTGACGTCACTGAAGGAACACCCCTGACCGAAAAAAGGACACATTGTAGCAGTCCTTCCATCATGTCAATGCTTGTTTGGTCTGAAAACCTCGTGTTGCGCCAGAAGAGGGCGTCCAAGCTTCATGTAAGGAATTTATCAGCCTGTGGAAACGCAATACACTGTCATGTCTACAAGAGGTCGCCATTTTCTGCCGGGACGCTACATTGCAATCCAGATGCCTCAAAATGACACGAGAAACAAAAAAGTGACGTCGGTTGTCCTTTAAATGAAGCGTCCGGCCAGGCGACAGGACATGAGGACATGAGGACAGACGGACGATGCTTCACATGTGCTCGGGGTGGTTCTGCAGGCAATTGATGAAGTCGGCCACCGGATGGCCGTCAAAGCAGATGTGATGGACGGCAGTGAAAAGAGGGAACCTGCGCAAAGTCAACAGTGATCCATCGGCGTAGGAATGAAGCACCCTTGGTCACATCGTATCCTGTTTTAGACTTTTTGCAAAACACAGCTTCCGATGCACTTTTATTTTGAAAAAAAGCAGCAGAGGGGAGTAAGTCACATGCTAACAAAGAGTTAGCCACGTTGGGCTTTTGTCTGAAATTGTTAGACGAACCTCAAACCTGCCACGGATACACGGAGCATTGAAAATATGACGTAGAGTGCCATTCCCAAATTTGTTCGGGTTTTGTTTGGGTGCCTATGAAGCGCTGGCCATGGCCTCTGGCAATGTTTTTTTCCCTTCCACGAGGGGGCAGAATTTCCCTTTTGTCCACGTTAGCGATTTGTTCCAGCTCCAGCTGTTGTTAATGCGTAATATAAACAATAGTGTATTTTGTACAGCTGCCCTCATTTCAAGCTCATATAACTCCAGACGCATATCATTTAGGAATTAACTCTTTTTTTCGTAATGATGAAAGAAGAGAGTCTAAGGTTTCTACCGCTCTATTGAATGTTTCTGTAGTCCTAAAACTCAATATTAGGTTGGTCCTGGAATTCGAGAGACAATGACAAGAACCCTGGCAATGGAGCGGACACATTTTTGCACGTCTGGCAGTCAATGAGTTAAATGCTGGAAAGACAAAGAGACTTACTTGTGCATCATGTTTTTCTGTTTCAAGATTTGGTGGACCTCTGTTGCAGTGGCCGGACCTTGGAGTTTCTGACCATTCAGCAGCTCTTTCTCCAACTGCTCGATGGTCTGAAAACAACCATGGGAACAATGATAGAGCTGAATGCGGCGGGTGGCAAAACAAACGGCGTTGCGTACTTTTCCGCTTTTAGCAAACTCTTCTCCGATTTTGCGGTTGCGGCCGCCGTAGCAGGTGGTGATGAGGTCCGCAACACCACAGCTCTCCAAGAAGGTGCTGGCCGAGACGGGTCCGTCAGAGCAAAAGACCTTGGCGAAGGCAATCATCTCCATCAAGCCCAGACGGATCACGGCCGCCTTGGTATTGTCGCCGAAACCCAGACCGTCGCAGAAGCCCGCTCCCACCGCCACAATGTTCTGTAGAAACGTCAGTTGATGCCGTCAACGGAACCTACGCAAATCCAATTCATGGTCTTGGCTCAAAGAAGAGCTGCACCAGAGTGGGAAGCGTATGGTCCATGATTGTCAGATGATATCTTCTGGTTCTTTTAATATTTCCACCATCAAAAAAAGCCAAACATCAGTTTGATTCTACAACTTCTTCCAAGTGAAGAGGATCAGTTAGTGTTTGGACAAACCTTGAGTGCCCCGCAGATCTCGACAACGTTGGACTCCTGGACCACGGTCACTCGGAAGTTGGTGGTCTGCATAAGCTCTTTCAAGATGGGCCCGCGCATTAGGTCATTGCACCCTGAAAACGGTCCAAAAATGCTTACGTTCAACCTGATATCTGAGGCATTAAGTCATAAGTGGTCATTAAATATTCATGAATTGATTTTCCAGACCACTTTAAATCACCTATGGTGGTCTCACAGAACTTGTCCTCCGCTACTTCGCTGGCAATGTTTGCTCCCATCAGGACTGACATACTGATGCCCAGTTTCCCACGGATGACCTCGGAGATAAGTTTAAGACCCTCCGGACCAGCATCCACACCCTAGATGAATGTACAGTCAGCAAGACGTCATTGTAGAAGATAGCGTAGGTGGCAAACATGTGATGGTACCTTAATGAGCGACACACCGTGAGCGTCTTCCTTGATGTGGCCCTTGATGGTGTCACATACATGGATGATGAACTGGTGCGGGACCACAAACATCAGGATGTCGGCTCCCTTTACCGATTCCACCAGGTCTGGAATGGCCACCTGACCGCAATGACAACACGTCAAGTCCTTCCTGCGCGAATGTACCTCGAGGGTTCTAACAAATCTGAACGCAATCTCATGCTAGTTTGTTGAAACTAAAGTAAGATTTGTCTATGAAGGTGTTTTTGTGAAGGGATGTTTACCACGTTTGGGGGAAGCTTGTGCCCGCGTAGGTACTTGACATTTTCATGGTCCGTGTTGATTATTTCGGTGAGCTTGCGTCCATCCACCATTTCCTCAAACACCCACATGTTGACCACGCTATCAAACTTGGAGTTCGAGGCCGCGTTGGCCCCTACGATCTTGGCGATGGCGGAGCCCCTGCGGACACAAAATGGCCGCTTGATACAAACATCTGAATTTAAAGGACAACCGACGTCACTTTTTTCTTTCCTAACTGACATCAGAAAAACGTTTGATAGCATCTAAAATACCCAAAACACGCAGTGTGATATTTTTAGACAAATGCAAAACACCAATCAAAATGACTTCAAGTGTCCAAAATCTGCAAAAAATTGAGCTGCGAATTGGGCATTTTCAGAAAGTCCCGCCCCCAGTTCGTGACGTCACGCCAAGACGTCTTGAGTTGCTGGAGAATCAAAACAATGACTTCAGATTGGGAGAAGATGCTTTCTTGTTACACATCCAGTTATGAATATGATTCAAATAGTTCTGAAGAGGAAAGTATAATGTTTGCAATCGATTAAAGAATTTATTCCGGGTCATTTTGTCGGATCAAGACTGATGTGTAGTGTCACAGAAAATGCAGAAGATGGCGCCAGAGCTCCATTGGAAATGGGTTGATTCTTCACCTTGGAATTTTTGTGAACGAATTCATCATTGCGTTATTTATGTGTTTTCCTTCTCATTTCGCCATTAACACAAAGTTTTCAGACCAAACAAAGTACCGCAAAATGCATTGAGGTGATGTAAGGTGTGTCGCTTTCTCACTCAGGGGCGTTCCTTCAGTGACGTGACGTGAGGATTCGTCAGCAACTCAAAAACAAGACTTCCTGAATATTCAGCGCGAGTCTTAAAACGTAAAATCTAACTACGTGCGGTGGAATCTTTGTCAAATACGCTCAGTAGAAGTCATTTGAAGCCATTTTACAAATTATGGACACAATTTGTCCGGAGACGTCGGTTGTCCTTTAAGTCTATCACTAAGAGTTTCATTTGTGAGTTTGAACGTGTTTAACAAATAGAGTGCCTTTAAATGACTAGCCAGCACTGCATGACTTTGTCAAAACGTGAGCGGGAAGGTCGCTCGGTGTTTTGGGTGGGACCTTTGTTATGCTGGTAGCAGAATGTGTGTTTACACAAGAAAAGACGCATTTCCAGCGCGACTGAATACCTGTGCTTAGTCACACCAGTTAAAAAGAGAAGAAAAAAAACCACTCACACACACTAATTTGAGGGCCCTGCGCTCGCTCGTGTTGTGCTGCGAAAACTCAAATCTAAGCAAAGACGAAATATCTCAAAATGTGCGTATTGGTCTGCCAAGACATTGTTTCTCTCCAGGTGTTTTTTTGCCTCATAGCATTTCACTTGAATTTATTATAAGGCGCACCCAAAAGCCTTCATTTTCTTCCATATACAGTAGATAATAATTTAGATACACCAGAAAATACGATATTTAAATTCGTTTGAAGAAGTCTGCTCAATGGGCATGTTTTTTTTCTTTTACAAATAAATCTAAATACATTCTAAATTCATAAATGTCTTGGTTTTTTTGGGGGGGAGAGAGGATTATTTTTCGAAGCCTCCTCCCACCCCAAAACCACATGATCAACTTGCCGGGTGACAAAAAGGCCACGACAACACGCTGCTTGTCAAAAAAAAAATGTCTTTGTAACTTAAGACGTGCGGCTGCCACTTCAAATGTCAAAAGGTCCAATGAAGCGTGACACGCTAATCACAAATACCCCATCAGACGAGGTCATTTGTTTTCATTTCAAATTAGCCACACACACAAAAAAAAGCCACGGAAACCCAAGGAAACGGAACGAGCGTGCAGAAACGATTGTGGCGAGGCGGTAAAGGGGCGGGGTCTTCGGATTCTCACAACTAGCTTGGCACAAAACCTCAAATAGTACAAAAAGCAAATTTCGTGATAGAAATTGTTCACTAAGTTACCAGTTTCCGGAGCCCACCACGCACACTTTCCTCGGAGCTGTCATCGTTTGGGACTTCCACAAGAAAGAAGTGAAGCGCCACGCCGGCATTTATAGAGGGCACCCAGTTATGTGTCGTTCGCGAACGAACCGTCTCTTAAAGACATCGCTTGGAACTGAACGACCGACGCCGGCTCTTAATAGGGAGCCGCTTATAGGCGCCGATTCTGCAACACCTTCGGTTAAGGTCGCACGTGATTGGTCAAAATCCGCGGTAGAACACATATATACACACATGAATATAAATAAAGTCACAGAAATGTCAAAAATGATATACTGTATTGTATATTTTTGGTAGTAAATAGTTAATT
The DNA here is from genome assembly GCF_051943395.1 of Hippocampus bargibanti. Lineage (NCBI taxonomy): Eukaryota > Metazoa > Chordata > Actinopteri > Syngnathiformes > Syngnathidae > Hippocampus > Hippocampus bargibanti. Next base: position 727,331 of record NC_142745.1, on the reverse strand, counting down.
TAAGCAACAACAAAAAATGTATTGTCTGTTGTCAATTGTATGTCTTTTTTAGCCGTTATTACACGCTGGGTCAGAGAGGACATTAATTTCATCTGTGCTGTATGTCATGCATATTAGCATATTTGACAATAAAGCTGACTTTGAGAAAAAGAAAAACTGAGAAGCGATTTGGGATCCGAAAGAGCCAGATCTTTTAAGTGAGCCGAGCCAAAAGAACCGGCTCTCCAAAAAGAGTCATAATTGCCCTCACTAGTGGGCATCCCCCCCCCCCCCGCCCACTGCTCCCTCCTTCGTTATATTACGTCACTTATCACTGCACAGTGGTCAGTTTATTTACCGGGATAGCATACATTTAAGATTGATGTCGTCTTACACATATGCAGTATACATTTATCATATATGGCGCTCCCATGTATTACTTGACCATGTACTTTGATGAAAAGGTTTCTTCAGCCGTCATCTGTACTTCTTTCAAGGTGTCGGACGTTTGGCTTCTTATCCAAGAAACTTTGTCAGCAAACCATGTAGTGCATTTTGTTTGTGAAAATGTACCACGGTCAAAACCAGCGGCGGGCCACGAGTGTCACTCCCTAGTAAAATATATCTGATGTGGTGTTGTTTATTGCAGAGTTCAAATGCTTTTCAGCCCATATACAATACAAATTGATTTATAGAGCACTTTAACAACAGCTGAAGCTGTAACAAAGCACTTAACATGGACAACGATGATATACAGGAAATAAAGCAGTCACAAAGATAGGAGAAAGGACCAGGGAGGAAACGTATGCTTTATTATGATATAAGAACATCCAGAAAAATAGTTTTGGTCCATCAAAAAGCTTCAAATAATTCAGTGTTCATGCCACTCCTAACTAAAAGGGATCATTTTATCACCTCATATCAGCTGAACAACATATTTGTGGCTTGACTGCACTTCTATCACCACCACGGACACTTCTTGTTTGAATTATAAATAGAGAATCTACGAAGTGAGCATAAAGAAAGAAGGAAAGAAAAAAATGGATCAAGAGGTACAACTTGACTTCACACTTTGTCTTCTGCTCTGTAAGTAAAAAGCTATTTGGGCTAGAGGTACAGCTAACTACCGACTTCCTTGGTCATCATTTATTTGTACTAGGTAACAAGACATACTGATATTACAGATTGTTCAAAATCAAGGATTAATTATAAAAAAGAAAGAAATATATGTCGGCAAAAAAAGGAACAGTGATTAGGTATAGGACATTTTGGTTTGTTTTAAAATATAGAAGCCAATGAGACGAGTGTAAATCATTTTGAGGATTGTGTGTGTGTGTGTGTGTGTGTGTGTGTGTGTGTATGCGCGCCTACTTTGGCACTCTGTGTCATGAGAGCAGGAATGTTAGACGAGACAGATTTTTGGTGAAGGGTATTCAATGAAAAAAAAATTGTGCTCAAAAAGAAGTACAACAAAAAAGAAAGTCACCATCCGACAAGCAATGACTTCAGGTGTTCCTGATTCCGAGCGCCTGCTCCAGTTCCTGTCGCCTCTGCTGCACCTGTCGCCAAAACAAAATATGTGTTTGCATATTGACGGCAGGTGACGAGAAAGGATTTCGGGCTCACCTTGGAGTAGAAATAACGGCACACGGCCTCCTGAGCCCACGGTTGGTAGTAGAACTCGGCCCGCCTCTCTTCCTCTGGGTTGCTAACCACGTCCGTCATGGTCTGCGGAGAGCCCAGAAGATCCGTTAAGGCACTTTACTTGTCGTAGATGTGTGCGTGGGCCTCATTGGAGTGTTTCAGAGTTCACTTTGAGCGCGAAAAGTATGGCCGACACACCCGGCCGGGGACGCTCCCCACCTTACGAACGAGATACGTTCCGAGCGGTCGTAAGGTGAATTTCTTCCCAAGTTGCTTCAATGCTACATTTTGTATGGAATGCATGTTTAAGTTAAACACGAAACGAGGAAGTAGAAAACACAGACGCTCTAACAATCGTCAAATCAATTTACAGCTACGATATATATCCTCCAGTCTTCAGTAAGCCATCATCAAAGCTGCTGGCATGTCATGATTAAATAACGTGTCAGCAGCCATTACTTTTTGTTACGCATCTCCTGAAACGACAACTGGGAAGAGGGATTTCCTCCCCGTCCACGTACTCTACGCAGTCAATCGTAAGCGAGCTCGGCGGATGGGGTCCTGAACTTGTTGGCGACACTTGAGCACTGATTGGTCAGCTTCGGTGTCAGTCGCGTAAACATCCGGCCCTTGAAACCTCCGATGTGTCTGTGTGCTTGCGTGAAAAACATAACGCAGACAATCGCAAGCAAGTTTGGCCGGAAAAAGGCGTGCCATACAAAATCCCATTTATCGCATCTCTGTCCGAACATTTTTGGGGGTTTGTCGAAAAATGTATGTTGTTCACAACTTGAATTTTCTCAAGTCGGCGAGCGTCTGTACACTGCTCACATTTATAAGCTTTGTGAATGATATCACAATTGAAAACGTTGTTGGAAAAAAGACTAGAATTTGTGAGACGTTGTGTTTATCGCTTTTTTTTCCCCCGGCAGTCCATGAGTACACCCACCTTGAGATCCCTGCATTGCGACTGCAGCCAGTCATTGATGAAGCCCTGAGGATCTCTGGCGAAGCTGAGCATGAACTCTCTCTGGGTCTTCAGGTGGTTGATGGTCTCGATGGTTTCGTGGATCTGAACACACGTGTGTTTTCGTACTATTTAATCATTTCACCAATCACATTTCAGCCATCATTTGTTACAAGGGGCAGAAATTGTCTGTTTGTTGGCCAAATACTCTGTGAATTTGAAAACTTTTCTGATTGAAAATGGAATTTATAGATAAAACGGTTTCAATCAAATACAATCCCAAGCAAAGAGCGACGTCACGCGTCAGATTTTCCCGTCTGTTTCATTGAGCAAAAACATGGTTATCCAAAATTTAGCAACGTTCACATCTCTCTAACTCCAAAACCATAGGTAGATTTCTAACCTTATTATCCAAGCCGGCTATTTCCTGCTGACTGGCGGTGGAGAGAAGGAAGGAGTTCATCTGAGTCTTCAGCGTGTCATCCACCTCCACATCAATGTCATAGCATGCCGTCTTTTTTTGGTCGTTGGGGTCCACGCTAAAGCAACGCAGAGACCACATTATTGCAATCAATACAAACATTTGCGTCGACCAATTTGCGAAACGGGACTGATGCGCCACCACCTGATCACGTGGTTGATGATGATGGGTTCTGGAGGCATCAGGAGCGCGTGCAAGCGCTGCGGGATCTCGGAGAACTTCATCCTCTGGGCCTCAAAGATCTCCGGAAGGAAGGAAAAGCAACTCAGTGGACATTCAAGGACTTAAGCTTGACGAATTACTCTCTCGCCTCAAATGGTGGCCTGTGAGTAGCTACGATGTTGACTATCGCACAAATACATTGCAGTAAAATCCATTTAGCCCTTCCCCAAAACCTGTGGCAAAAACCTCACAATGACTCAATAAATGCTGTTAATTTTATTTTTTACAGTCCAGGCAATCAGCTCAATATGAGCTCCCCACTACTTTTATTTCTCCATATCATATTAAAAGTCAACTAGTGCCCCCAGTGGTTCAAACAGTTACAATGGCATGAGGTGACATTTTCAAACGGCAAAGTGCCTGCCATCAATTCGAGCTCTTGACAATTTCCAGCATGTTTGGGAAGCAAGAGCAATAAGGCGATGACACACGCTGACGGTATAAAACCTCAAAAGGCCATTTCTTTTTTTTTTAACGCGGGATCAGACACGCCGGTGCATGTATTTCTTTTCCACTGAGATAACATTGAAGCAGCGGTCCTGTTTAGTCTCAGGCGTTGAGCCCGTGTTGAGACTCGCGTCCATACAAGGACAGAAGAAAAGCAAGTGTGCTGAATAACATCAAATGTTATGACTATCGGAAATGTCAGCGCTTTTTCGAGCAGATTTGGAAGCATCCGAAAGTCCAGTTGGACACATTTGGAACCCAATTCCCTTACTTTCAATCCAAAATAATTACAGTGATACCTCAGTTTACAAACTTTATTGGTTTCCAGAAGGTGTGTCTAAGGCGAAAAGTTCATCTGCCGAACATTTATTTGTCATAAGAAACCATTAAAAATGAGAATGATCCCTTCCCAGGTCTCCATAAAACATCATTTTCTACTAAATAAGCCTTAAAACGACACAAAATATACCTTATTTTATGTATAATAAATGTGCAATTGGATTGTAATAAAATAAATAAACTGTACTGTATAATAAAGTGGTTTTATTGATCTTTGTGATGGTCTTGACGATATCCGAGTGAAGTTGACGTGCTTTCTCTGCGATAATACCCTCACTCACACTGTCCCCTGCTGGCTGCTTTTCGTTCATCCAAATCAACAGAAGTTCTTCAACCTCTTCTATTGCCTGAGACTGTTGCTTAGACAACACAGAAACACCCTTAGCCCCACGTAGCAATGGTCATCTTTGCATACTGGTACTGGGACGCTAGGTCACACAAACGCACAACTTGTTGGTGTTTTTTGGTGATCTTCTTCTGCTGCTCAACGATCATTTTCTTTCGTGTCTTTTTCGGCTTAACACTAGCCTGTGGTGGGGACTTTTTCGCTCCCATAATAGCAAACGTACTCCAGTCGATAGCAAACCACGTCTGCACTCAAAGGGGATGTGGAAAAGTAGTCCGCCAGCCATCGTGGCGCTGTTCGACCGTGTGGTTTGGTGTTCCTCCGCCAAAAACTAGTCCGCCAGCCACCGTGGCGCTGTGTGGTTTGGTTCATCCGCTGAAAACTAGTACGTATGCCAAGACTATATGCTCGTAAATTTAATGTTGGTGAGGCGAAAAGTTTGTGAGCTAAAGCGTTCGTAAGCCGAAGTATCACTGCATGTCATTCGTTGAAGGTGCGCCTTTATTCCATAAAATACGGTACCCTCGCCTAAGACAAAAAAAAAGGAATGGAATGATGACCACCTGCTGTAGGTACTTGTCGCAGTTGATGAACTCTCGCTCGTGGGGGTCCTGAAGTTTGTGAGTCTTGACGTACTGCCACAGGGCCTGGATGATGACGGGTCGCGTCTGGGTGTGGATGCCCAGCATGCGAGCCAAGCGAGGGTCCAGCTTGAACTGGGGTGGCTGCGTTTGAGGGTGGGAGGTTACCAGTTAGATCCAGTTTGCGCCGTAAATGCAAGAGAGAACTGTTTTTTGCTACCTGATAGTCGAGCATGAGGAGGACGGTGCAACGAACGCCCACGTCGCCTGGTCTCTTGACTTGAAAGCCATCCGTCTCCTGGGTGGTTGCGGTCCTGTGCCACTAAAATGATGCAAAAGACCACCTTTAGAAAAATGGAAAACCTTGCCATCGTGGTGATTTATTTCTAAAAGAATGAAAAGTGCTTCATGGGTGGCAGATAAGTCGATCCCCATGGCAAAATACACACACAGCGGATATATATATATATATATATATATATATATATATATATATATATATATATATATATATATATATATATATATATATATATATATATATATATATATATATATATATATACACACACACACACAGTAAAGTGTCGTTATATCGATATTCAAGGGAGTCCGAAAAAAATATCGATATAACCGGGACTATCGATATATCCGACCCTGTTTGCATGTAATTTTCTCTGTGCGTGCATAGAAATAGTATCGATATAACCGGGACTATCGATATATCCGATATCGATATAACAAGACTTTACTGTATTAATGAAGTTTCTAGTGTGTCTGTCTGCATCTTTTGCAGTTGCAATATCACAACTTCCAACCCAGAGCTCCTTGAGACACTTTATAGTTATTTATACAGTTCTTTAGTTATAATATCATAAATATAAAAAAAATGTACATAAAATAAGGTATATTGTGTGTAGTGTTAAGGCTTATTTAGATTAAAATTATGTTTTATGGGGATCTGGGGACGGATTATTCTCATTTTATTAGTTACCTATGGGAAATTAATGTTTGGAATACACACTCTGGGAACCAATGAAGTTAGTAAGCCAAGGTGTCACTGTACAAAAAAAAGTTCTTACTTCCACAAGGTGATTATCAGGACCGTAAAGATCTTTGTCCAACTCAATCACCAGAGACTTGAAGAAGGAAGAGAACTTTCTCTTCTGCTTGGTGGCTTCGTACTTGGACACGGCTGTCTACAAAAGTCAATCAAATAATAAGAGTGGATAAAACAATATATTGAGTCTTTACATAACTGAACGAAAGGTCACAAACCACCGTCACAAGGCTCTTACATCTTCTAGTAGACGCCCCTCCACACGGAGCTCCCATGATGCAACGGTGCCCTCACCATCCTCAGCGTCGGGCTTGGCTGGATTGAAGGTGTTTGATATGAAGATACGAAGCTTTCTTTTTTGCTAGCGGGAGGAAAAAAAATAACGTGTGAGGAGCAACTTCAAGTAAAGGTTGATTTTAAACAAGAGAAACTTTTTGTTGGACTCAACTAACGTGGGTTCCAGGAGTTCTGAAGCTAAAAAAAAAATTAAAAAAAAATCAAACCTTAATGGGTCTCTTGAGTGCTTCCTGGATGTCGAGCCTCTTGCGCATGATGGTCTGGTCCAGCTTCCTTTCAAAGGCCAGTAGATCCATGTAAGCCTGAGACTCCGGGACCAGTTCCCTGATCTGGGATGAAGCCAGGAACAAGGTGAGTGCCGCGATTGCAAAACTGGACTGCTTTGACAACATGTCATCAAAGTTAGCACAGGGCCGTTTGTACGACGCCCAAGATGGCGCCGCCAGAGTTGCTGGCTTTACAGCAGCTCTTGTCTTTTGTTTTTCGACTACTTTCTTTCCTTTCCTCTTTGAACTTTGCTGCTGTCAAATGGAAATTTCTCCACTGCTAGACTAATAAAGGCAAATCCAATCCAATCCAAGAATTTTAGACGGTGTTACTTCATGTCACTTGAACTCACCCTCTGAGGTAGAATTTTATCAGCCATCTTCTTCTTCTTTGTACTGTATAAAACACATAGGTAACCACATCTTAGTTCACCTTGTGATAAAAAAGTCATTCCAATAACACTTAGCAGCAACAGTTGATTTCATTTTAAATGCGCTGCTGCCCAAGTTTAGCAGTGGAATTTGTACAACAGTATTGATCAGCGTTGTCTAACAAGTTTACACTTTGAATGAAAGCAGCGTGTCTTACTGCTGGTTGCGACTCTGCTGCTGAACCTGCTGGATCTGCTGCGGCGCAGGCCTCTTACGAGACGGGTCCATCACGCCGGGCATCCCCGGGCGGGACACGGGGCTGCCGCCGTAGCCCGGGGGGCCCATGGCGGGTCCCTGGGGGGTCATACGACTGGATGGAGGCATGCCAGGTCTCTGCGATGTGGGTTAGGGGAAAATAAACAACAATGGATGCCGTTTCGGGAGCTTCAAATTTTGGTACATCACCCCCAACGATGACATCAGAATAGGGAGGAGGAGCTATAAATCTGGAAAAGCTTGAACAAAAATGTGTAGTTTTACTGGTGTGACGGGTCGAGAGCAGTTCACAGTTAAGCGTCTGCCTCAAACTGTCATCGAAGAACGATCATTGATAACAACAAGTATCACTCACCAAACCGTGCGCCAAGAACTCAAAGAGCTGACTTCTTGTATCGGACTGCATGAACCTCAGTGGTGAAATGCGACAAATGACAAAAACAGCTGCTGTCCTCAGGGTGGAAAGGTGGCAACGGAGGACAACTTGACATTAACAACAACCAATATTGAGAGGGACCACCTCTTCCCCACATGGAGGGACCGCCTACGCTGCACTGCATGCATGCATGCATGCATGCACTGCACATCTGCGTGGCCTTGAAGTACCCAAGAAGCGAGTTTGGCGCTATTCAATGCGCTATCGGGCTGCTGGGATGAATGAAAGCACTCAAGGATGCTTGGGAAAGGAAAAAGCAAAGTCGCTTGTCGCTAGGCAACCCACACTCTTGACCACCGTGGGTTACTAATTATTACATTGAATACAGGTCATGAAATAGTGGATATTTCAATAAGTAATTGTTTGTTTTTTAGAATCCATTAATTAGATGAACTATTACTTTATCAAAAAAACGGTACATTTTTTATACAGTCTGGACACTGCGCCAACACGCATTGATTATGATTCTGTTCCTAATTTGGTCCTTAAAGTCAGGAAATATTCAAAGATGTTGAGAATACATTTTCAAAGCAAATGTTGGGAAATATCTTGCGGAATCGGAAAGAAGCAGGATGCCACCACGGAGGACAACGTAAAACAGAGAAAATGTACCTGTAAAGTGCCACTTAGCAGTTTTTTTTTTTACGACGATACTAGTGCAGCGTGTTCTACCGGAAACAAATTCCTTGTGTGTTCTACATACTTGGCAATAAAGATGATTCTGATTCTGAGAGGCTGAAATACCAAAGAGGTGGACAATTTTATTGAATGGTGTTGCATCCAGAGACGGACGGGAACATGGATGGAACAAACAGCAGCAACAAAAACTGGAATATCAGACAGATATGTCTCACCAAAAGATCATTAATTAATATGGCACGTGGGCTTCATTTGTCAAACTGCAATTTTGGTTAGAAACTAAATTTGAATGGCCTTTAAATTTAGCTCTAGTGTCCATTGGTGTGGAAAAAACTGACCTGAAGGCATTTAAGATTATGCGATTGTATTCACCAATGTAGTTATTGCGTACCAAAGCCAGCAAAACAGATCTAGATCGTTTTTTAAGGGGATATAGCCTCCCCTTCCACCCGTCAGACTGCATCTGTTGTAAAATAAAGGACCGAGACACAGTTACCCCATTAAATGAATTCCAGTTGCAAATACATTTTGGCCGTGTTTGTACAAGGGGGAAAAAACAGAAGCGTTTCACTTGGATGCATTATGGCCGCCGCTATAAGGTAGAACTTTAAGACGAATACCGCCGCGGGATTGTGATCCAATTTGAATTGATCAAAGAGAGAGGTTCCATGTGCAGGGAACCAAAATATTGAAGCCAAAAAGACGGAGATGTGAACCGGACTTTGAGTCGAGCGACAAGTCCAGCAGCGTCCACATTCGAATAGTTAACAGCGTGTTTTACACGCCATTCATTCGTTAACTTGTGAAAACAGACTCATCGTTTAGCTTTTACGAATGTGGAACTGAGTGTCAAGGAAACCACCAGTTTGATGTGTCCGCTGCTCGATAAAATAACGAAACAAAAATTGGCGACCATTTGTGAATGAATTCCGGCCACGGCGACCAACTAGCCTCGTTAGCATGCTAAGCTAAGTGGCCGGTGGACTAGTTAACGTGGAGGGATAAATAGTGAAGGAAAATTGTCGACTCGGTCGTTTATAAGTTCGGCAGATCGAAGCAGCTCGCGGTATGTTTTCCGTTTTGGGCGGGATGGTGGTTTATAGCCCACAACGCGGCTAATGATTAGCTGGCCGCGACAAAGCGCTGTTGAGTGAGGGCTGAGGGGGCTTTGTTCTAAGTGGAGATGTGAAGAGATCTCACCGGGTAGCCTGGCCCAGGCATCGGCGAGCGGTACATGTGGTTCTGCGCGGCCGGCGACGAACCCATCCTTCCAGAGGGAGTAGCGGGGCCCATACCCGGCCCCGCGCCCGGTATCGGAGGTCCTGGACCCATTACGCCACCGCCGCCACCAGTGGGTGCCGACTGAAAGCCCCCTCTGGCCGCCATCTCTTCAACGACTGTGCGTGTGGGCGCCGGTGGAGCTAGGCACCAAGATATCGCGAGAGCGAGCGAGAGCCTGAGTTTCAAGCGTTTACAGCGTCTCACGGTGGATGTTTTAGGTACTGCGGCGACTCTCGTGTTGAAACCCCTTCATCGGCCACATTTTACAGAAGCTTTCTGCATTCTCTCCTTTAATAATAATAATACATTTCATTTATAAGCGCCTTTCAAAACTCTCAAGGACACTTTACAGTCACGGGTGAGCGTCCCTTGCTCCTTATCTCATTTAGGACCCCGAAACTCTATTCTGACCCACACCAGACTCCATCATAGACATGTCAATCGTACCGCAAGACCTGCAATTCTAATCATCGTTCTTGTCGTCAAACATTTTATTTCATTTATTGTAGATGATAATGCACAATGAAAAACATGGGGGAAGCTAATGGAAAAGAAGCAACTGCTAATGGGAAAAAAGCAAGCTTTTAACTAAAAGACATTATTTTACTCAAAACGAGAGCCTGTTGGGCAGTCAAACTGCCAATTCAGCTTTCATTTGAATTTTGGCTATCCGTCTTTACAGATTACGCAAGAGCGGCCTTGCCTTCAAGAAGAAAATAATTTTGATACAGTGTAAATCCTGTTTTATAATGCAGGGATATGTGTCGGTAACGGTCGGACAAGTGTCTTGATTCTGGTCACTGTTTGTACTTGTAAAAAAAGATAGATAATGTTAGCATAAGTATTCGCAGTGGAGCAGCTGGATCTTGTTGCTTGGCAGTTGCCAGGGTATGACGCACACCACAATTCAGCAGACGAGATTGGACGAAACGCTGGACGAGATGGATAAAGGATGTTTTTTGAGAGTTGGACATTTGTCTTGTTGCGCAGCAGCCGAAGCTGTCATTGGCTTCCCAAATGTTTTTCTTGCAGATGGCCGAGCTCATCCGGGATCAAAGCTGTCGTTAGATAAGCCAGAAAAGGAGATCAAGGTTGGCCCCGCCACTCGTGTGCCACTGATGGGGATTGCATTTCACAAAGATGATGTGGAAAGAAAAGATATGCTGTTGGTTTGGGGTTGGGAGGAAAACATGGAGGAAGAATCGAAGTTGACTCTCAGGCCGTCACAATATTGTCTTGTATTTTGTTATCGGTTGAGTTTATTCCCATTCGATGATTGGGCCTTTGCTGACGTTGTCGCTGATGGAGGATAAATAGTCAACTCTAAAATTTGGCCTAATTGTTTGAGCAATTAATATTCATGCTCATCCACTGGAGCGCATTGATAAACAAGCTCTTTAGGGAGCAGAATATTCCCAGATTAAAAATAACATCTCAGGAAAGCAATTTTCCAAAATGATATTTACACTTTATTTCTGCAAGGCTAAATCAATAAAAGAGCCCATTGCCTGGCGAATCTTGACAGGCTTAGCAGGCATTAAATATAGGCAGTAAAGCGTGTTTCATATGAAAAGCAAAAAAAGAAACCGTCGGATCGGCACGATAGTAACCATAAGACAATATATCCAGAAGAAGAAGAAGAAGAATACATTTGCTTTGACATGAAGTCTACGTACAGAATGGCGGCATTGTGCTTTGAGAAGATGTCTGCAACAAGAACAGAGATACGGAAACAGTTCAACGGCCCCACAACACAAAAGGAGAGCACTCCCCGACATTGTAGCCAGGCCCCAGGCAGGGATGGATCGATCCATAGCCGCGTGGATAGATCGATTGATGGCCACATGGATGCTCAATTAATGTGTACAACTGAATTAAAAAAAAAAACAACAACAACAACAAAGCAGGCACACTGGATCTAAAAATCCATTTAGCTCTCTTCAAATGACATGTTTTTGTGAGATATATATATATATATATATATATATATATATATATATATATATATATATATATATATATATATATATATATATATATATATATATATATATATATATACAGTAAAGTCTGGTTATATCGATATCGGTTATATCGATAGTACTGCTTATTACGATACTATTTCTATGAACGCAAGGAGAAAATTTACATGCCGCAGGATCGGATATATCGATAGTCCGGTTATATCGATATTTTTTCCGACTCCCGAGAATATCGATACGAGACTTTACTGTATATATATATATATATATATATATATATATATAAATGTAAATGCCATAAAAAGCAATAAAAACCAAGCTGAAAAGCAACAAAATGGAGGAATACAATCATGCGTTGACACAGTTAGACCTGAATTTTCCACCAATGCAAGCTCCCGTGATGTCGCCACCTGTACTTAGCAAGTGGGGGGTTGTTGTCCTGCTGTATGAAGATGAGGGTTCTCTCTCTTCTTTGAAAATATTCGATTTTTATGATGATTGACTGTACAGTTAAACTTTGTCCGAGTCGGCATCTCCTTTGTGGCAGTGCGCCAGACGGACAAATCAATGAGAGTGCTGCATGAAATGGATGTTTTGGGATGTACTTTCCTTCCTACTGCGCTAAGCCTGGGGCCACACATTTCCTCCCATCTGATGTTCACGTCCAAAAGTGCCACGGCGTCGCTTCCTGGTCCAGATCGTCTCGTTGTAGGTTTGCACTTTGGTCGCAGTGACGCACGCACGCACGCACGCATTCATTCATTCATTCCAGCTCAGCTCACGTTCAGCTCAGCAGGTGAAGTCTTCGAAGTTTCCCTGCGCCGGGTGATGAGGTAGCATGTTGCCCGAATACGTGGACGCCGAGCGCAGGTTATCGCATGGAGCCTAGCAGGAAGAGGGAAAACACACACAAAAAAACAGGAAAGGAGTCATGAAGACAGATTTGAAAATATTTTACGTTGTCATTTTCACTTTCACGAAAATAGAAATGCAAGTGAAACATGCAAAAGGATGTTTGGACTGTCGATGTTTTGTGTTTAGCATTGGCAGTAAAGCTCTAGAGCGGACTTAGAAGGTTAAAACTGAAGGTTGGAAATCCAAGACTGGATCAATAAAAGTGATAGGAAAAAAAGGAGGACCCTCATTCCTTTGCTCTGCTTTTCGTTTGTGTGACTTAGCGTCACAGTACCAGTACGCTAAGTCGACCGTTGCTACGTGAGGCTAAGGGTGTTTCTGTGTCGTCTAAGCAACCGTCTCAGTCAATAAAAGAGGTTGAAAAACTTTGACCAAATATATATATATATATATACAAATTAACCAAAAGCAGCTAGCAGGGTACAGTGTGAGGGAGGGTATTATCGCAGAGAAAGCACGGCAACTTTACTCGGATATCATCAAGAGGCAACGACCATCACAAAGATCAATAAAACCACTTTATTATACAGTACAGTTTATTTCTTTTATTACAATCCAATAGCACATTTATTATACTTGAAATATGGTATATTTTGTGTAGTTTAAGGCTTATTTAGAAGAAAATTATTTTTTTTACATACTTTACAGTCACGTATTTTTTGTGTGCGGATGAGCAGCGGCAGCCATTCACACCAGCGTTCATTCTATTCGGAAGTTACACACGGTAGTCCTAAAAGTCAATATTCTGCGGGTCCTAGAATTTCAGTGACAATGACAGCCGCCCTCATTTCAAGCTCATATAACTCCAGACCCATATCACTTAGGAATAACTCTTTTTTTCTGATCAAAGACGACAGTCTAAGGTTTCTTATGCTGCATTGAATGTTTATGTAGTCCTAAAAGTCAATATTCGGTGGGTCTTGTAATTGGAGTGACAATGACAAAAACCCTGGCACTGGAGTGGACGCGTTTTTGCACATGGTCCGGCAGTGAATGAGTTAAGATGTGATGAAAAGCCTGTAAATTTAGTGTACATGTATGTGCAGTGCTACTTGAAGTGGAACACGTGAGTACTTTTGCCACCTCTGGTTTACCGACATGGTGCTTCGCATCATCCGGACTGAGCGCAGCGCCCCGATCATTGTTGTTGCGCCCTTTATGTTTCTTCTTTACACATCGGCACAGCTTGTACTTGATTACCTGGGAAGCAAGGCACACACAGGTAGACAGACAGACAGAGAGACGGGTCATCGGATCACAACAGCCCACACAATTTCTATTGAAAGCGTCTGGCAAATTGAAATGAGATTTTACATTGCTGTCAATATGTATTTTTATGTTATTTTTTTACAATTGACCAGCAAAGGAAAGAAAAAGATCAAGATTTGCAGGCGAAAAGTTCATAACGCTCTCTGACAAACAAGGGTGGACGTTCTGACTCATCTAAAATATAACAGCTGAAATGTTCATGTATTCAAGGCGAGTGTGTGTGTGTGTGTGTGTGTGTGTGTGTGTGTGTGTATTCGCAAGGCAGTGATGGAGAATTCAATAGAAGAATAGCACAGGAGCGACTGACAGCATGAGCGAAAGAATACCCGATTTTCCGGTGTATAAAGTGCACCCGTAGGCCTTGGTTTTCTTCCAAAAAATAAACCTGCGCCTTCATATATAAGGTGCGCCTTATATATGAAGTCATATTGGGCCACAACAGGTCTCGCAACGACTGTCAGCAGCCACCGACTCCGAATCAGCCCATTTCCACAGGCTGATTAATTCCTTACACGGAGCTTTGTCGCTATCTTCTGCCTCTTTTTGGTGCAACACAAAGTTTTCAGACCAAACAAAGTACAGCAAAATGCATTGACGTGATGGAAGGACTGCTACAATGTGTCCTTTTTTTCGGTCAGGGGCGTTTCTTCAGTGACGTAACGTGAGGACTCGTCACCAACTGAAAAACAAGACTTCCGGAATATTCAGCGCCAGTCTTAAAACGTAAAATATCGCTATATGCGGTGGAATCTTTGTCAAATACGCTCAGTAGAAGTCATTTCAAGCCATTTTACAAATTATGGACACAACTTGTCCAGAGACAAAAGACAACCGACACCATTTTTTTGTTTCCTAACTGAGACCAGAAAAACGTTTTATAGCATCTAAAATACCCCAAACACAATTATGTATGGTATTTTCCGGTGTATATGGCGCACCCAAAAGCCTTGATTTCCCTCAAAAGATTCAAGGATCCCTTACCTCATAGAGGTAGTCAAAGAGTTCAAGGATAGTCAAGATGCTAGCTCCGATGAAGAGGCCCATCTGACCACCGATGTCACCTGTGCGGTAGATGGAATTAAAAAACAAAAAACACAATTTCTACAAATGGCCGAGGTACGATCCAAGAAATAGTACTTGTTCAGAGTTTATTTCAATGTCAAAGTCTCCAGGGCGCACATCACTTTCATCCGTCATCTGCTTACCCAGAAGGCCCGCCAGCTCATAGGCCTTCTTTTGTTCGATGGTCTCGTAGTTGAGGGCTTCGAAGAAGATATCCAGCACCAGAAGGTTATCTCTGGGGGAGAAACAAATCAATGCCTTGAGAAGCCCCTAGCGGCCTAGCCTTATAGACTCAATGGCGGAAATAACTTGCGCTTGCTAACGAACAATCGAGTTGGCTCAGCGTCCTTGTTGGCCTGCTCTAAAAGAACCAAAAAATAACATCAATAAAAGGCTATTTTGGAGTTTAAAGGCGGGTTAATATCCAAAGACATGAGCATCTGTCGCTTAACTCCACGCAGGGGGCTTGTGCTTGATTTTTGATCAGCCTGCATGGTTAAAAGAAATAAAAGTCGCAAAAGGAATGAGCCGCCAGCTAAAGCTAAATGTTGAAAGCAAACACGCAGCTGTAGCATCCATTGACGAAAAGAGATTGTCTTACATCTCCTGCCCCACATAAATCCGCTTCAATTCCAAGCCGCGACAGCAATACTACACATTCCATACTTTAGGTATCCTTTAAGTGCGCTTTAGCTTGATACAAAGAACCAAGTGTCTACATCCACTATGCCCCTCCCCCCCAAAATCTCAAACTGATACACATGATCAATTTTTCATTATTTTCATAAACACTGAGTTGTTTTCTTATTCATCACGGAGCAATAGGAGGGGTGGAAAATGGATGACCTCCCTGAAGAAGACACATGATCACATTCTCTTTGATTTCACGCGGGCAGCCGAAGAAGCCCCCCCAGCGATAGGCATAACTGATGAATAGCTCGGCATGATTTCCTAAAGGTGTTTTTGTTACATTATTAGCTCGAAAATTCCATGCTGTTAGATTTTTGTCCACATCATGCACTTTGTTCATGATGTCATGTGCTGCAATAGTGGCTGCTAACTGTCGAAAATGAGCCCGTGCAAAGATTTAGCTTTTTACATCACTAAGCGCTGAACAGCCCACCTGCCCCCCCCCCTCCTCCTTAAATAATGAATCTTGTTTTTTACGCCTCGGAGTGCAGATGGTAGTGTGGGAGCTTCTCTCCTACGCTGCTTTCAAAGTTTTCACTTCCACGCGTTCCCTGCAGACTGCCAATCCGTATCCTGCCAAAAACCTCATCATTAACACCAGCGAGCATTCTACATCCCACATATGGGGACTCGCAGGGGACAATCTGGCCATTCCGTGAAGATTTTCCTTGATCCTTCCCACAGGATGAGCAAGCAATTAAGATCAAAACGGAGAAAATAAGATGGATGAATTTACGCCAAAGTGAAGGAATTAAATGAGTGACTTTCAGGTCGCTCTGGTAGCATCTGGTGTCATTATCTTGTCCTGAACTGCTCTGCTGGGAACCATAGATGCAAAAATTCACTTTGACTGCACCCTCTTTCTAATTTTCTTGATCTACTAAATAATTTAATGGAATCCATCCATCCATCTTCTGCCGCTGAGGTCAGGTGGCAGAGGCAGCAGTTTAAGAGGGAAGCCCAGACTTCCCACTCCCCAACCACTTCTTCCAGCTTGTCCTGGCGGATCCCGATGTGTTCCCAGGCCAGCTGGTTGACATAGTCTCTCCAGCATGTCTTGGGTCTTCCTTGAGGTCTTCTGCCAGTAGGGCATGCCCGGAACACCTCACCAGGGGGGGTTTCTAGGAGGGATTCTAATGAGATGCCCGAGCCACCTCATCTGGCTCCTCTCTAGGTGGAGGTTGGCGTCTTTATCTCTAAGGGAGAGCCCATACACCCTACGGAGAAAGCTCATTTTGGTTGTTCCTTCCTTCGGTCACCACCTATAACTCATGACCATAGATGACGCTTGGGACGTAGATTGACCGATAAAGTTAGAGCTTCAGGTCCTTCTTCACCACGACAGATCGGTACAGTCCGCATCACAGCAGACGTCGCACCGATCCGCCTGTCGATCTCTCAGTCCCTTCGACGATTATTCGTGAACGGACTCCCATCTCTGATCTCATCAGGTATAACACAGAAAATTCTTGATTTTCTTCGCATAGAGCACATTTGTGAGTAAAATGTGACAAATTCATAATTTGTGTCGATACATCTTTGGCCATTTTTATCAGATGGTATGTCCTAAGGTTTTTCTCAGGACGTACGTAGAGCAGACAGTACGTCGAAAAGACAGAGAAGACGTGCTATGAAATGAGACTCACGCTATGTACTGTTCGGTCTTGTTGAACTTCTTGGCCAGATATTTGGCAGAAGCTTTGCTGGGGATCTTGACGAAAGACATCTCTTTACCATAACGCGTCAGGTTGCATGGAGTCTCACAGACGCAGTAGTCATTGTCCCTCTCCACGAGGAAGTCTAGGTAGGGGAAAAAATGTAAGGTGTTTGACAGGACTCCTATGAAGAAGAGAAGTTTTCGCCTGGAGGTAAGGCTTGACAGGTAAGATTTTGTCATATGGACATGCGAGAGTCAATTGGGAAACAGACAGCTAGCTTGAAGCCATGTCTCAGAATGAAAGAAAATGAGATTTGCAGATCAAGGCTGGAGGCCACGGACAAAAGCAACACTATTTGCTGAAATCCGCCAAAGCGGCGATCAGGAATAGCCACGTTTGGACCACATTGGAGTTTTTTTTTCACCCACGCTATTAATATTCGCAAACCTCTATCATTTGAACTCTGGTTGCGTCAACAGTGAACTAGTGCTGTGCATGCACACACACACACACACACACGCACGCACGCACGCACGCACGCACGCACGCACGCACGCACGCACGCACGCACGCACGCACGCACGCACACACACACACACACACACACACACACACACACACACACACACACACACACACACACACACACACACACACACACACACACACACACACACACACACAGAGCTTAGGTACTAAACCCGAGCATCTCTTACCCAAGGCTGGATCCGCACACTCCTTATACTGCTCAGGAGTGCAGTACGGGGCATCTCCTTGCAGGGCAAAGGAGAGGACAAAAACCTGATCAATAGTCATTACCGCTTTAAGTGAAAACTAGCCACTCAATTTTTGTCTGGAGTTATATGATCTTGAAATGATGTCCATAATACAACGCAATACATACATATTGCTTTTATACAGCACTTTAACAAAAGCTAAAGTTGGAACAGAGTGCTAATATGGAATAAAAGGGAAATTCTGCCTCCTTGTGGAAGGGGAAAAATGCCAGAGGTCTGGACAAGCGCTTTATCAGCACCCAAGCAAGAAACAACAAAACCCGAAGTAATTCGGGAATGGCGCTCGACGTCATATTTTCAATTCTCAAATACATTTGTGAATGGCAGTGAATGAGTTAATTCCAAATCTTTATTTGGCAGCCTCGGACACGGCATGATATGATGATGATAACCTGGTAACTCTTTACAGTAACAACCTGCGGTGTGGTCAAACATATTTTTTTGTCTCCTATTGAAGCTTTATTAAGGAGGATCTGAATTTAGCGTGGGCAAGTTCAGAGCATGCATATTTCCCGGGGATCAAACATATATTTTATCAGTAGTCATCATTGTTTTATAGTACTGTAATACTGTGACATGAGCTTGAAATATTTAAAGGACAACCGACGTCTCTGGACAAGTTGTGTCCATCATTTGTAAAATGGCTTCAAATCACTTCTACTGAGCGTATTTTACAAAGATTCCACCGCATATAGCTAGATTGTACGTTTTAAGACTCGCGCTGAATATTCCGGAAGTCTTCTTTTTCAGTTGGTGACGAGTCCGTACGTTACGTCACTGAAGGAAAGCCCCTGACCGAAAAAAGGACACATTGTAGCAGTTCTTCCATCACATCAATGCATTTTGCTGTACTTTGGTCTGAAAACGTCATGGAGGACCAAAAAGAGGCAGAAGAGGGCGACAAAGCTCCATGTAAGGAATTAATCAGCCTGTGGAAACGGGCTATGCAAACATGTATGCTTTCCTCTTCAGAACTATTTGAATCATATTCATAACTGGATGAGTAACAAGAAAGCATCTTTTCCCAATCTGAAGCCATTGTTTTGATTCTCCAGCAATGCAAGACGTCTTGGCGTGACATCACGAACTGGGGGCGGGACTTTCTGAAAATGCCCAATTCGCAGCTCATTTTTTTTGCAGATTTTGGACACTTGAAGTCATTTTTATTGGTGTTTTGCATTTCACTAAAAACATCATACAGCGTGTTTTGGCTATTTTAGATGCTATAAAACGTTCTTCTGATGTCAGTTAAAAAATAAAAAAGTGATGTCGGTTGTCCTTTAAGTATCTGGATCATACTTTGTGATATATCTAGAGTGAAAAAAATTACAAGAGGAAATTATTTATATTTTTCGTCGCAATACTAATTAGTCGTTGGATGACTTCAGGTCCCCACAAAGCATGAAAGAGCTGTTATTTTTTTATCATCAGGCAAAAAGGAACAAGTAAGGTGAGAAAGTACTTGATTTTCCAGCATATTTGTTCAAATTGTTGCTTTTTGCAATTGTCGGTTCTCACCGGGCATGTGGACCATCCTGCAGTTGCAGTTCTCCACCAGGTAACGCGTCTCGCAGTCGATGCGGCAGGCTGTGATGCTGTACGTGCTGAAGAAGTCCGAATCCATTGGAGTGGCCTTGCAGTCTCCCCACGGAGGCGGAAGATAGGTCAGCTGGGGAAGTGTGTCAGTCAAAGAGACAGACAAAGACAGACAGACAGACAGAGAGTCTTGTTCGGTTCGATTTATAATCTAATTTACAATTTTCGGTTATTCATTTTTCCTCTCCCAAACATGTTAAGCGCATACTTGAACTTATTAACAAGGTTTTCGAAGTATAAATCAAACTTCTGTGTAAGCTCTCAGTCGTACAGGAGTGGTCCATCGATGAAAAGGTTTCTTCAGCCGTCATCGTTTCGCATCTTATCCAAGAGGCTTCGTCAGTAAACTAAAATTTGCTGGTAGTTTTGTCCCTATATATATATATATATATATAGCCCTACTCTCCAGACATGGCGGTGCCGGACTCTGCTATGATGATATAAATCAAACTCTTCTCCATAGTTCTGTGATTTGTATAAGCTGTATTTGAAGTCGAGCTGAAACTGACACCCACAATCTTTGTTCACCGATAGTGCTGACTTTCTATACACCAAAAGTATTTATCAACCAGCAAAAAAAAAACAACAGTAGGCCAAGAAATGGAGACAGTGGAAGAATTCTTGCTTTACCACGCATGGTTGGTGGTTTTAATCAGGGGTCATAATTTGTTTCACCCTGTCAGGTTTCTTCTTGTGTTGTTTTACTCATGGTTTTGTTTGCTACTTTGGACCTTTCTGTTCTGATGACTTTGTCGTTTGAGATTTTGTTCCTGATGACTTTATTGAATACAATTTGGCAAATACACTCTGTTCCCTACACCTTAGGCAATCAATAAGATTGTGAGTTGGCAACCCAAAAGGGGTACCAGCGCCTTTTTGCAGGCGCTGGTCAACGTCAGAGTTTTCGCAAATTGTAACAGAGTATCGAGGGACATAATCACACTGCATCCTGGTGAAAAACGTTCCCCCTGCAAAGTTGCTCGAGAGTGACCTCCAACTATTTGGAGACAAGATATTACAAAGTCACTCTCCCATAAAATGCCTCATCTATTCCCTGCAAAACCTCCATTTTAAATTTGGTTTTATGACGCAAATGGCGCCATGTTTAGCGGACTTCTGGACCCAAAGGGCTCGTCGCAAGGCATAAGGATGATCCAAATAGTCTCATCAAATGAATAATATGAGGGAAGATGCTTGTGGATTTTTTTGTCAGGTCGCTGTGAAAACAGCACTAAATGCCATGGAATGAAACGACTCGGTCACGCGGAAAAGGCCAGTCGCTACCCCCCCACCCCTGACAAGTTCATTAGTTATGAGCTTTCAATAATGACTGCATTCATAAGTGCTGTCCAAATGGCGTCCATTAAAGGACAACCGACAGCATTTTTTTCTTTCCAAACTGACATCAGAAAAACGTTTTAGAGCATCTAAAAGCCAAAACACGCAGGATGATATTTTTAGTCAATTGAAAAACTCCAATAAAAATGACTTCAAGTGTCCCAAAACTGCCACAAAACGAGCTTGGAACTGGACAGATTCAGAAAGTCCCGCCCCCTTGTTCATGACGTCACGCCAGGATGCGCCTTCACAAACTATCTTGCTCCAAAATCAAAACAATGGCTTCAGAGAGGATGGGAAATTCAGAGAATATAATACAAATAGTTGTGAAGAGGAAAGCATAAATGTTTGCCATCCATTCAAGAAGTCCTTCCGTATCCATTCGAGGCGTCAGGATTCAAATGTAGCGCTCAGAAAATGCACAAGATGGCGCACAAACTCTGTTGGATATGGCCTGATTTGTTCACTGGGAATTTGTGTCAACTTAAAACTTCTTTATGCGTCTTATCGCAATTGGCTGCGACACACAATGAGTCACCATGCCGTTGCTTATGTAGTTTTCCTTCTAATTTCGCCATCAGCACGGTGTTGTCGCTTTCTCGATCAGGAGCGTTCCCTCCGTGACGTCACTTAGGGCATCGTCATCAACTCAAAAACAAGACTTGCTGAATATTCAGCGCGAGTCTTAAAAGGTCAAATCTAGCTACACGCGCTGGAATCTTTGTCAAATGCGCTCAGTAGAAGTCATTTGAAGTCATTTCACAAATGATGGACGCAACTTGAGCGGAGGTGTCGGTTGTCCTTCAAATGCCTTCCGCTTGTAATTAGCGCGATTGGCACTGCGATCCCTGCACCAGGCACGTATGATGGAGAACATCCCCAAAAGAACCCTGAAATGCATCACTGCTGTAAAGACTGCGACAATAAAGAGGTTGATGTGGCTGGGAAATAGGTCCAACGATGCCAAAAGGTTTAACGGGTCCACAACCGACTTAGTTTGTTGAACATTCCCTGGAATTGGATGGTCAGTGCGTCACTTGAGACCATTCCAAGGGGAAGGAAACAAGCTAACAGACAAACAGAACTCCGAACAGGGTTGTCAGACGACCGACTGACACTCACCCTTTGTTCCTGACAGGAGACAAAAGTCTGGAAGCCAGGTGCCACCCCGAATCCCAGCTGGTCAATAAACGGCGGCTCGTCCTGCGTATGGATCTGAACCTTGATGCCCGCTTCAAACGACGTCTCGTCTGTCGACAAAAACAGAGGTTGAAGAGAAAGACCCAATCGGGTGAATTTGGCAAATGTATGAGGGAAATCAACCGCTTATTTATTTGAACTCATTCTGGAATGTACAGTGATACCTCAGCTTGCGAACGCTTTAGCTTAAAAACTTTTCGCCTTACAAACATTACATTCGCAAGAATATAATCTTGGCATACCAACTAGTTTTCGGGAAACAGACGGAGCGCCACAATGGCTGGCGGACTGGTTTTCGGCGGAAGAACAGCAAACCACACGGTCGAAAAGCGCCGCGGTAGCTGCCGGACTACTTTTCCACACCCACTTTCTTTGAGTGCACTCAGTGCAGATGTGGTTTGTTATCGAGTAGATACTTTTGCTTTTTTGGGAGCGAAAAAGACCCCACCACAGGCTTGCGTTAAGCCAAAGAGGACACAAAAGATAATGACGGTCGAGCAGAAGAGGGAGATCATCGAAAAACACCAACGAGGTGTGCGTTTGTGTGACTTAGCGTCCCAGTACCAGTATGCTAAGTCTACCATTGCTACGTGTGGCTAAGGGTCTTTCTGTGTTGTCTAAGCAACGGTCTCAGGCAATAGAAGAGGTTGAAAAAGCAGCTAGCAGGGAACGGTGTGAGTGAGGGTATTATCGCCGAGAAAGCACGGCAACTTCACTCGGATATCAAGAGGCAACAACATCAACGACCGTCACAAAGGTCAATCAAACGACTTGATTATACACTACAGTTTATTTCTTTCATTACAATACAATAGCACATTTACTATACATAAAATAAGGTCTATTTTGTGTAGTTTTAAGGCTTATTTAGTAGAAAATTAGGTTTTATGGGGATCTGGAAATGGATTATTCTAATTTTTAATGGTTTCTTATGGGAAATAAATGTTTGGCAGACAAACTTTTGGCCTTACACACACTTTCTGGGAAGCAATGAAGTTCGTGAGCTGAGCTGTCGCTGTATTCGCTGACAATTTGGGATCTTCTTACCTGTCTCTCCCCAGACGGGCAAGTATTCGTCCTGCTGGATGTCCAGCATGAGTTCCAGGCCATTGCCCATACCACCCTTCATGGTCAACAGCAGAGGTCGCCCGTCCTGGCCAGAGTTAAATGTGTAGCACTTTCCATAGCGTGTAAAGATCTGACAATGGCAAAACAAAACAACAACGAAAAATGTGAATACGTAACTCAAGGCTCCCAAAATAAGAAATAAAAAGACTACATGCAGTAAGCACGTTCCACTTGCCACAGTGAAAAGCCCAAATGTGACCTATTGGCCAAACAATGCCAGTGGGACAACTAATGGCTATATAATTGAATGTAACAGACATTAAGAAATGGAAAGCGATGGTCCGCATCCAGAAAACAACATATGGTATTTGTGATCCTGATATGAAAGCATCCACTTGCACTTAACGAATCAGTTAACCTTCACGATGACATTCACATCAAGTCATAACAAATCTTCATATAGGACGGACATTTCGTCTTATTTGACATTTTGAGGATCTTGATGTATCAACATATATACTGTGCATGTGTTCCCCATTTCTACAATCATGAAAATGTTTGTATCCTATGAAACCACCATCCAACGCTTCCAAATGTCACTTCGTAGCACACCCTTGAAAGTGATGAATAACGCTAATTTGCTGTGGCGACCCCTGAAGGGAAAAGCCGAAAGGAAAAGAAGAAGAAGAAAGTCATGATCAAATTGACAACATCACGCCCAGTATTCCTGATTAACACGATATTAGGTGGAAGTGTCTAAGCGGACAGAACACATTAAAGGACAACCAACACCATTTTCAACACCAAATAGTTCTGAAGAGGAAAGCATAAATGTTTGCAATCGATGACAGAAGTCTTTCCGTATCAATTTGAGCCGTTTGGACTCTGATGTAGCGCACAGAAAATGCACAGGATGGCACAAAAGCTGCGTTTCGTCCAGTATGTGAAATGGGATGATTTGTCCGCCGGGAATTTGTCCTTTAATCACCATTTTAGGGATTCACCATGAAAGTGGACATGCGAGTGGTTGATGTGGTTGAAGTGGGTCCAGAGTGTCGGCACCACACTGACTCTACACAGGAATGGGTGGTGGTGACACACACACACACACACAAGCACACACACACACACACACACACACACACACACACACACACACACACACACACACACACACACACACACACACACACACACACACACACACACACACACACACACACACACACACAAATAGATTTTATCACTCTTCAAAACGATTGTCTCACCTTCATCACATCACAGTTTCTCATCGTCCTTTACGATATCGCAGCAGGAAATCTGGTGTGATCTTAGCTGCCAATTATGCTTTACAACAAGCGGAAAGTGTGGCGAGAATGAGCTGAACGAAACTGGCTGACATTCAAAACAAACTTGTTTTGAGAAAAGAAAAAAAAATATGGTAGATAGCTATATAGTTAATAGCTAGCTAGCTAGATAGATAGCTAATATGAATTCTGTTTGATTACATTTGTTTCTTTGTCATGCATCGTCATCATGTTTTACTTTTACATCATGTCACAAACTTCACAACGATGCAGTACAAAATATAGACTATTCGACCGATTGATAATCCGTCAATTGACCACAATGGCTTTGAAAAACATGAAACTTCTCCCCAGTGCTATTAAAATGGACAATGCAGTTAATATATGTTTACGTTAATACAAAAAAAATAATATCCAGCGGATAAATGTCAATATAGCATAATCACTACTAGCTGTAGCTAGCTATCTATCTATTTGCTCTAGCTCTAGCTAGCAAATCTATTAGCTCTAGCTCTAGCTAGCTCTTTATTAGCTATTTATTCACCCTAGCTTGCTATCTATTAGCTATCTATTAGCTATCTAGCTAGCTTTCTGTCTACTTGAGTTACTTCCGGGTTGAGTTGAACGCTGGCACGTGTGGCTGCCGCTGCTCACAGAAAAACTGTGATTGTAAAATGACCTTGAGAGTTTTCAAAGGCGCTTATAAATGAAATGTATTATTATTATTATTATTGATAGCAAATAGATAATTGACATTTGCTATGAGGGATTTAGAGAAAAAAAGGGGGAAAAACAGCTCCAATGCTAATAAATAATAAATAATCCCAAATAAATCTCATAGTCGGCGACCTGTGCGCACACGTTGCAGGCATGGAGACGAATTCCAGGATAAATTGACGTTGCTGTGGTAACCGTCTACATTGAATCGGGTGTAGCAGCAGAGGGAGAGGAACCAGTGGTGACCTTGGGACGTTCTTTGTGGACGTTTATTTTCTTCACAACACATCGACCCATTTGAAAAGCTCATCCAAGGTTCCTCAAAGCATAGGATCAAAATGTTTTTTTTTAATTTCTCCCTTAAAATCAAACAAAATCACAAAGGACTCTGCCATATATTTCTT
This sequence comes from Hippocampus bargibanti, assembly GCF_051943395.1. Classification (NCBI taxonomy): domain Eukaryota; kingdom Metazoa; phylum Chordata; class Actinopteri; order Syngnathiformes; family Syngnathidae; genus Hippocampus; species Hippocampus bargibanti. Next base: position 701,695 of record NC_142745.1, on the reverse strand, counting down.
GATGCCCAAAACAAAAAAAAGCTTGAAGGCGATGCTCACAGAAAACCTAATTAAAGGACCACCGACACCATTTTTTTGTTCCCGAACTGACATCAGAAAAATGTTTTATAGCATCTAAAATACCCAAAACATGCAGGATGATATTTTTGTCAAATTCAAAACACCAATAAAAATGACTGTAGTGGAAGTGGCCAGTTTCAGAAGGTCCCGCCCCCTTGTTCGTGACGTCACGGCAGGATACTCCTTCACAAACTGCCTTGCTCCAGAATCAAAACAATGGCTTCAGAGCGTTCAGATTCAGAGACGATGCTTTCATGTTACTCATCCAGTTATGAATAGGATTCAAATAGTTCTGAAGAGGAAAGCATACATGTTTGCAATCGATTCAAGAAGTCCATCCCAGAAAATGCACAAGATGGCGCACAAACTGCATTTCGTCCAGTATATGAAATGGGCTGATTTGTCCACTGGAAATTTGTGTCAACTTACACCTTCTTTATGCGTGTTAGCGCAATTGGCTGCGACACACAACGATTCACCAGCGCGTTATTTATTTTGTTTTCCTTCTAATTTCGCCATCAACATGGTGTTTTCAGAGGAAAAATAGTACCCAAAATGCATTGCATGTCGCTATGTCGGTTAGGGGTGTTCCCTCCGTGATGTCACTTGGTCATCCACTCGAAAACAAGACTTCCTGAATATTCAGCGCCAGTCTTAAAAGGTCAAATCTAGCTATTTGCGCTGGAATCTTTGTCAAATGCGCTCAGTAGAAGTCATTTGAAGTGATTTGACAAATTATGGACGCAACTTGTCCGGAGGTGCCGGTTGTCCTTTAAGTCGCTCGCTCGGGTACGGCAATCCTGTGCTTGCTATTGCCTATTTAGCATGAAAGCTGAGCAAATATTTGTGATCCCAAAGCAGCTTTGCTTGTAAATCCCATTTTGCAGTCACGTTGCCTGCACAGCCTTCATTTGGAACGACGCTATCAGATGGAGCCCGCCGCTGTGAAAAAACATCAGATGTCATCGACACATCAGATGTCGTCGCAAAAAAAAAAAAAAAGAAAAGAAAATGCGATCATCTTGGATGAATAATTGACAGAGTGACCGCCCGAGAGCGCTGAGGGCGATCAGACCCTGCGTGAGAGACACACGGAAACGCAAGCCGTTCTCCGACAAAGTTGCCAAGAAACGGCGATCGCTGTCCCTCATATCTGGGGGAGAACAGAGAAAAAAAGGGTACTGTACAGCAAAAGGATACATTTTTCTGTGGGTGAGCAGCGGCAGCCACACGCGCCAGCGTTCACTCAACCTGGAAGTAACTCAAATAGATAGAAAGATGGCTATGTAGCCAATAGATAACTAATTGATAGATAGCTCCACAGCTAGCAACCTAGATAGATAGAGTAGTAGATAGATAATAGATAGCTAATAGATAGCTAATAGATAGCCAGCTCCAAAGCAAGCTAGCTATATAGCTATATAGCTAATAGATAGCTAACTATTTTGCTAATAAATAGGTAGCTAATAGATATCTATATAGCTAATGAATAGATAGCTCCATAGCTAGATAGCTATAAAGCTAATAGATAGTCAGAAAGCTAGATAGCTAATGAATAGATAGCTCCATAGCTAGCAACATAGCCGGATAGCTATATAGCTACTATATAGCCAGAAAGCTAGCTAGCTATATAATTAATAGCTAGCTAGCTATTTTGCTAATAGTTAGCTAGCTAGCTAGCTAATAGATAGCTATATAGCTAACTAATAGATAGCTCATAGCTAGCGACCTTGCTAGATAGATAATAGATAGCTAATAGATAGCTAATATATAGCCAGTTCCACAGCTAATAGATAGCTAGGTATTTAGCTAATAAATAGCTAGCTAATAGATAGCTAGATAGCTAGACAATAGATAGCTAATAGACAGCTCTCGGGTAAAATGAGAGAGTACTTGTTGGAAGGAGGGAAGGGGAGTCCGGATCTGATAGAGATTAGAGAATAAGAAGTTTTCATATTTAAGTTTCATGCTGTTGTATGCGTAGTCAACACTCGTGACTCAATACACAAGTGTAGCACGGGCAACCTGGGGACAATCAGGTCAACGGACACAGCAATTTAACAGGAGTCATTTACGACTTGGGGAAGTCCTTACCACAGGGGTAATTTAGGACTTCAAACTCCTTTTCACGGGAAGACCTCGTTAGCCAGGTTACAAACTTCAGTTCATGGGAAACAATCACAAAATAGAATACAATAAATAAAATACATTTATAAATAGAAAGAAGAGAAAGAGCTATTTTATTATTTAATGCGATTTGAAATGTGTGGCTTTTGAGATGGGATTTGAAGGTGGGAAGAGAATCCATGGTACCAATGTTGGGAGGAAGTGAGTTCCAGAGTTTGGGGGCAGAGCAGCTGAAAACTCTGTCCCCCATCGTGCTGAAACGGGCATGGGGATGGGGGCACACAGAGGCGGAGGGAGGAAGAGGGAACGAGAGGGAATAGAAATTTGAAGAAGGTCAGATAGATGGCGTCAGATTCAATGGACCAGAACTATCTTTACAGGGAGTCTATTGTCAGTGAAAGTGTCTACTGAGAAACGACAAGAGCCCAGAAAAGTGCGAGGATGAGAGAACGGTCGCGATTGAGCGCACTACCAAACAGCACGTGCACTCCGTCTACCGTTGGATTCTTTTTCAAGAGTGAAAAAGAGAGCGAAGGAGGATGGGATGGGGGGGATGACACTCACTGTGCTAAAATTTCGGGGTCCGCACACCTCCCCCTGGAAGCGACAGTCCAAGAGCATCTCCTCCAACTGGTGTCCCAGCCGGTCCAGCAGCTGCCTCGTGGACGGCTGCGACTCCCGAGGCGGGGCCAGGAAGTGCTCAAAGTCCAGAATTCGCGAGAGGGGCGAGCGGGGCGCCAGAGCCTCCTTGGCCTCGGCCGACACCTGCCAATTCCTCCCCAGAAGTCCCAACCACCTCCCGGCGCTGAAGAAGTCCGCTTTCTTCATGCGCCCGGGCAGCAGCAGGTTCTGGTTGCAGATGGTGACGGCGGGGAAAAGCAGCCGCTTGGCGTACGCCACGTGCGCCTTGGTGTACACGGGCGACGACAGGAGGTAGCGCACGCGGTTGGACGACCACGCCAGCAGCAGAGCCACGGCCGCCGCCAACGCCAGCAGCCAGGCCACCCGCCGCGGGTACCAGCCGCCGCCGCCGCCAGAGAAGAAGAAGACGTGCCTCAGGCCGTGCAGGCTGCTGTGCTTGACGAAAAGCCGGCCCAATTCGCCCAGCGAGCCCGGAGACTTGGCTTTGGAGGCGGACGAGGCGCACTGGCACATTTTACAAGCTTTCAAGTCCAAAACGGCGGCGAAGAAATGGACACTGTCTGTTGTCGAGCGCTAACGCGGCTCCAATGAGCGCCAGCTGACGGCTCCCAGTTCCCGAGTGAGACAGAGAGAGAGAGAGAGAGAGAGAGAGAGAGAGAGAGAGAGAGAGAGAAAGATAGGGAGGGAAATTGAGAGAGAGAGAGACAGATTGCCAGAGACAGAGAGAGAGACAGATAGAGAAAGCAAGAAAGAGAAATAAAGAGAGATAGAGACATAGAGACAGAAAAAGTGGGGGTGAGAGAGAGAGAGAGAGAGAGAGAGAGAGAGAGAGAGAGAGAGAGCAAGCAAAAGAGGGAGAAAAAAAGCCCTGGGCTGGTTGTGCCGGGAGTCCTTTTAACTGTCACTGATTGGGAACGAGGCAGCAGGCAGGGCTGACGGCGCTACCCGTTGGTCGCCAATCCGAACGTGGCGGTCCGCCACTGATCAAGACGACCGGCACCTGCGCAGGTGCAGGCGGGGCCGACGGCGCCGCCCGTTGGTCGCCAGCCAGATCATGGCAGCGTCAGGATCAGAGTCCTGAAGGCATAAACGCCCTTCAACGGAGCACTTGTGGAACCAAATGCAAATGTCATTTCCAATCACAAGCTGAGTGAGTGCTCACTTTCAAGCGCTACTTGCTTCAAAAGGTTACCAGTCGTCCCATTAAGAAGGCAAAAGGTTTTCAGTCAGATTCAACTTGAGCCAGACGTGATTCAGGGGAACTTGGCAAGCGTTCGGGGAAGCCAATATGGCCCCCAGAGTGGAAATGGAATTCTGGATGGCAGAAAAGCAATTAAAGGCAGGACACGGTAGTTCAAAGGGCGGGATGGTAAAAGCTTGAACGAAAAGCAGTTTGGATTAAACGAACACAGAAATTGAGATTGTGAAGCTGGACAGCAAAAGGCTCCAGGGCAGCCAGTCGGCGCTGGTTCAAAGGCCAGCAGTCGTAGTTTCAGGCTACAAATGTGTTCAGTGAGATTTATCAAAGCACTTGGTGACGGTGATGGATAAAGGCAACAGGAGTTTGAGGAAGAAAATAGAGCTTTTCAAGGTGGTTAGTGACGTTTCAGGGTGGGACAGTCACAGGCTATCCTTGAATGACAAGCTACAACAAAGTTCAAGGGGCAGGATCAGAGGGTTCAAAGGTTGATAGCTAATACCTGAGAATGAAAATGGAGCTTTTGAGCACTGACAGTAAAGGTTCAAGGGCATCAGCGCTGGTTCAAAGGCCAGACGTCCCAGTTGAAAGGTACAGATGTGTTCAGTGAGATTTATCAAAGCACGTGGTGATGGTTTCAAATAAAGGCAGCGGGAATTTGAGGAAGAAAATGGAGGTTTTGAGGGTGGTTAGTGAGGTTTTAGGGTGAGACAGTCACAGGCTGGACCCCACTCTTAATTGTCAGATTTCATTTGAATAATCCAAGGACGCAAATTTGTTTGAACAGTTTTTTTGATGTGAATCTCTGAAGCTCATTGTTCCTTGTCTCCTGTCGCTTCCCCTCGCGTTGTTTTAGCAGTAAAGTAAGTTTCCACACTGTCTCCTGGAAAATTGGCAAACTATTGGGGTGACACTTATGTCTCGTGGCACATTACGTCCGTAATTATCTTCTCAAATGGTCCTTCCCAATCCTCATCTGCTTCATGCTTTCATGCAAAGTCTTTTACAAAAGAAAACCTTCACCCTGTGACTGTAAAGTGTCCTTGAGAGTTTTGAAAGGCGCTTAGAAATGAAATGGATTGTTATTATTATTATTATTCAAAGAGAGGCCTGTTTTCTCTCTCCTTTGGATAGACGAAGTCATATGAAGTAACAGTGTCTCCTGCTGGACAAGGGATAAACAACAGAGTGCTGCCCTTCTCAAAACGAGATTAGATTTGGATGTTTTACTCTCATTTTATATAGATTTTTAATTAAAACCTGAAACGTGTGAACACGTTTGTGATTGCATTGAATGAGTTAAACATCTTTTTGCTTCCATTCACAAGCAAATGTTCCATTCTAGTTCATCCACTCTAGCAGGAAGCCATTAAGCGCTCTCATCAGCTTCATTAGCCTCCTCGTAAAATGGCTGCTGGCCCTGGTCAGACATTCATCAGACATCTTCTCGCCGCTTAATTGCTCCAACGGGGTGGAGGTGCATCTCATTTTCACGTCATTATCCTTCTTCCTGACTAAAGTGAATGCTTTCATCTTGCATCACTGCCACTTTGATGACAAATTAGCACCAAGGGCTCACAACGTTGTACTTCAGGAGAGGTACAGAAACGTGCTAAAATAAATCATTTAAAGGTCAACCGACATCACTTTTTTGTTTCCTAACTGACATCATAAAAACGTTTGATAGCTTCTAAAATAGCCAAAACACGCAGGATGATGTTTTTAGTCTAATGTAAAACAACAATAAAAATGACTTCAAGTGTCCAAAATCTAAAAAAAAAAAAACCAGGAAGTGGCCAGTTTCAGAAGGTCCCGCCCCCTTGTTCGTGGCGTCACCCCAAGACGCCTTGCCTTGCTGGAGAATCAAAACCATTGCTTCAGATTGGGAGAAGATGCTTTCTTGTGACTCATCCAGTTATGAATATGATTCAAATAGTTCTGAAGAGGAAAGCATACATGTTTGCAATCGATTCAGGAATGTATTCCATGCCATTTTGAGGCAATAGGGGGGGGGGGATAGGCAATAGCACTAAAAAAAGAGTCAGAAAATGGCGACAAAGCTCCGTGTAAGGAATTAATCAGCCCTTTTCCACAGGCTGATTAATTGCTTACACGGAGCTTTGTTGCCCTCTTCTGCCTCTTTTTGGTGCAACACGAAGTTTTCAGACCAAAAAAGTACAGCAAAATGCATTGACCTGATGGAAGGACTGCTACAATGTGTCCTTTTTTCGGTCAGGGGCGTTCCTTCAGTGACGTAACGTGAGGACTGGTCACCAACTCAAAAACAAGACTTCCTGAATATTCAGCGCGAGTCTTAAGAGGTAAAATCTAGCTATATGCGGTGGAATCTTAAAATACGCTCAGTAGATGTCATTTGAAGCCATTTTTCAAATGATGGACACAACTTGTCTGGAGACGTCGGTTGTCCTTTAAATCAATAAAAGTCAGGTTAAATCTTCTTTTCCTTTTGGCTAAAAATGTACACTGAAAGTGGAAATGTTTTTCTTAATTTGGATTGAATTGTATTTATTTATTTGTTTGTTTCAATCACTCATCAACATGTATTTTGATAAATTGGCAAAATGGGAAAGAAATGACACCATGAATAAAATAGATTCTTTATTTTGTGAATTTAGATCGCCCTCACAGTGGAAATAATAAACATTAGGGAAAAAAAGTCACATTACATGTGACATGTTTGGGAACAAGAGAACAACAGAAGCTAGCATTGCTCGGTCCCAATGCTATAAAACTGATACTTGCTAAAACAAAAAAATAAAGAAGTAAAAGTAAGGTTAAAATGGTAGGCCTGATTCTTCTTTCCCCGAGTAAACAGAAAAATGTACAGTCTAAAAATGTTCTGAGGTGGAACATTTTCGACTGTTGCTCGTTATGTGTGAGGCGCAGGGAAGGAAGTGTCACACATGAATATTTCATGCTCACTGCCATCACTTTTTCAGCACTAGACCAGCGCGTATTGATCGCGTCTTGACATTTAATCAAGCTAATGAGCATCATTTGTAATCCATTCAGTATGATCACATCAGATGGATTATTGAATATGGGATGATGTGGTCCTGTAATTAGTACACCTTTTTTTAACAACCACCCCCATTTCAACCTCAGATAACTCCTGACCCATATCATTTAGAAATTAACTCAATATGTAATCAATATGTATGTAAATCAATGTGTATTGTATTGTATTTTGTACAGCCGCCCCCATTTCAAGCTCATATCAGCACACTGATCTGGTGAGCGGATGATTGACAGGCTTTGATGGAATACTTAGCTGGCTATCAATAATTAGCTATCTAGCTGGCTTTGTATTAGCTATCTTGCTATCTCGCTATTGGCTTTTCTAGTTGGCTGTCTAATGAGCTATCTGGCTGGCTATCTAGCTAACTATTAGCTATCTAGCTATTAGCTTTTCTGGCTGGCTATCTATTAGCTAACTTTCTATCTATTTGAGTTATTCCGGGTTGAGTGAATGCTGGCGCATGTGGCTGCCGCTGCTCACCCACAGAGAGACGTATCCTGTGACTGTAAAGTGACCTTGAGAGTTTTGAAAGGCGTTTAGAAATGGAATTATTATTATTATTATTATTATTATTATATATAACTCCAGACCCATACAATTTAGGAATGAACTTTTTTTCTGGTCAAAGAAGAGAGTCTAAGGTTTCTATCGCTGCATTGAATGTTTATGTAGTCTTAAATACTTGCTCAACTGCACATATTAAAGGAGAGACTCGGTGTAAAACTTCAAGCGACTTGACTTGTCACAAATTTACGGATACAGAAGTTTGACTCTCATTTACTGTCAATCAGCAAGATGGAGCAAAGGCATCCCAGATGGGGTTTTGTTGTCGTCGTCTGATCTGAGGCACGTCAATCAAACAAGCGGCAGGCGTTGGAAAAGAGAATATGCTCTTTAACGGGATAAAGAGAGACATCGTGGGGAACAAGAGACGCCTGATTGAAGTCCCCACGCGAGACCCCCCGACCCCTCCACGGCACTGACACCTTCATTAAGGCGGATTTGCATGTGCCTGTCAAAAGAATGTAACAGAAACAAATTGACTTGAACACCCAGCGGAAGCGTGACGCCGCAATGCGTAATCCTGGTCGTCTTTATGTATTTAAAATAAAACCAGCTGTGCATCACTTACAATCACGCACAGCCATTTTTTGGGATGCACTCGCTCATAAGTGGTTCAAACTGAAAGTACAGTCAAATTCCCATGATCAAAAGTTAGGGATTTATAGACTCTATAATTAATGAAATGGATTATTATTAATAAAAAGAATCATACATATTTGTGGCGCTGCAATGGAGGCAAGCTAATGCACTTTATTTGCTAGCTATTTGATATCTATTAGCTATGTAGCTAACTCGCTAGCTATCTAGCTAGCTATCTATTAGATATTCTTATCCTGTGACTGTAAAGTGACCTTGAGAGTTTTGAAAGACGCTTATAAATTACATGCATTCTTCTTCTTATTATTATTATTATTATTAATAATAATAATGGGGGCCAATTTTGATGACGATAGAAGTGAGAGTTCGGATGTGACGTCACGAGAACAGGGCAGGAAGTGAATCAAAATGAAAGGTCTCCCATTTTGCATCAGGACACAAAATTACCGGAAAGTCAACCTGAGACGATTGAGGCGTTTTGCTTTCTTAGGGACATGAAATAGGCTGTGGTTGTTGCGGTACCATGATTGACCACCGAGAGGCAGCATTATGCCACCAAAAAATAGATGAAACTTGGCTAACTGTTATCTTAGATGCGTTTAAAATGCTGCAAGATTGGATTGGATTTACCTTTAGTAGTCTCGCAGTGGAGAAATTGACATTTGACAGCAGCAAAGTTATGAAAGTAGAAAAACAAAATACAGGAGCTGCTGGAAGGGCAGCCACGCTCACGGCGATTGTGTGCGTGTGTGGGGGTAAATTGTTCTAAATCAGTGGTTCTTAAAATGGGTTTGATGAGTCAGGCTCAGGAAATGCTGCACCCTTGTGGAAAGGAAAAAACAAAAACTAGAGGTCATTGACCAGCGCTTTATCTGCACTCAAGCAAGAAAAACCACAACCAGGACCAATTTGGGAATGGCGCACTACGTCATATTTTCAACTCTCAAATAAATTCGTGAATGGCAGTGAACGAGGTAATTTAGAGCTTGCCAGTTCATAGGTAGCTTTTTGTGTCAAGCAATATTGTATTCTTTTACTGCTGCGGAAACTAATGACACGCTCATAGCTCCTACCCTCAAAATTCAGTGCACTTTGATTCGAAGACCGAAAACAACGACCTGACTTGTTGTTTGACGGTCCGAGCGTGAGACCTACCTCTCGAAAGTTCTCCGGGCCACATTCCAATCCGCGGAATTTGCATTCCAGCAAAATATCTTCAATGCGATGCCGGGTGCGGTTGTAGAACTCATCTAGACTGAAGCGAGACCCCGGCGGACGGTCCGGCTCCGGGGCGAGTGGAAACCCCGGCGCCATGCCTTCCTCAAAGCCCAGCAGAGGGCCCACGAAGACCAAGTCGCTGTAGGTCATCTGCGACTTGCGCACATAGTTGTAGTTACACAACGTGACGGCTGGGAAGGTCATATTTTTCGCCACCTTCTCATCCAGCATGGTGATGTGGTCGTACTGTAGGTAGTAGATGACTCGATCGGCCACCTGGAACAAGAAGGCGCACAGCGCCATGACGAAGACCATCGCCCACAAACTCTGCCGGACCCCAAACTTCTTGTTCTCCACAAACACGTGGTTGGCTCCGTGGAGCGAGCAGCCGCCGAAGAACGTTGCCAGGTCATCCACCTGGCCCGAGCTGTCCTCCTCTTCTTCGTCCTCGTCCAACTGACTGCCGCCGTCCAGGTACTCTCGCGAGTCTCCGTGGCCCTTCTTCACTCTTTTGTAGTGATCTTCAAAAGCGTCTTTGCCACAACCGTCGTGGTCGTCAGAAAAGGAGATGGTGCACATGATCCGGACCGGCATTGTATCTTGATCAATTAGCGATGTCTGGTGTGTTAAAATCCCAACTACAGTCAAACGGTCGTCAATAGGAATGAAAGGCGAACTTGTTCAAATCTTCTCGATCTCAAATTCCAAAACTGGCACCGATTCTTCCACTAAAAACGGAAACTTCAGAGTAGCATCACTCCTCACTTCAATGCGAACTGAGATGGAGATGATTTGCCCTTGGCTCTCCAGAGCTGATTCCTCCATCCCTCGGAACAAGTTATAAAGAGACAAAGACCGCTATTAGGAGTGGGCGGAGGCAAGAAGGATGTGAGGACAACCAATACTCCCGCAGGGCCGGGAGGCAGGTCACCACGGACGGGCAGAATTTCACCGTTTACAGGAAAAAACAAACCTTGACGTCATGTCTGTTGGAGATAGGCATCCAATGTTCTTTAGCAAAATGCCACCGTATACTTCAAAGTTTTTACCTTTTGTGGATGAAAATCTTTGCGTTATGAAACAAACGTGTGTGCTAGTCAATTTGTTACTGTCCGGCACAGAAATCCTGGACAAAAGTATTGACAATGTCACATCACCTTGTCATGCGATCTACCAATCGTACCTTAGAGATAGATCGACTGGTCGATCGCGATTGACGTATTGACCATCGCTGCTATATAAGGCATCGATTGAGTCAAAGAAGTCATTTTCTTTATTAAATCCATAGAACAGGACCAAGCAGGATGTCCACATTTATTCACTAGTTCAGTGAGAAATCTGGGTCTGTTTTAACTCCTTCGCTTCCAGACAATGTGCAAAAATGTGTCCACTCCAGTGCCAGGGTTTTTGTCATCGTCACTCAAATTGCAGGACCAAAAGAATATTGTGTTCTAGGACAACATAAACAGTCAATTCAGTGTTGGAAACCTTAGACTCTCTTCTTTCATCAGAAAAAAATGGTTAATTCCTAAATGATATGAGTCTGGAGTTGTATGATTTTGAAAAGAGGGCGGCTGTCCAAAATACAATGCAATCCATTCTTAGTGGATTATATAGCTCGCTAACAACAGCTGAAGCTGTAACAGAGCGCTAACAAGGAAAAAGGGAAATACTACCCCCTCGTGGAAGGCAAAACATTGGCAGAGGTCTGGCCAGCGCTTTATCAGCACCCAAGCAAGAACAAAAAAACAAACAAAATCCAAACAAATTGAGGAATGGTGCTTTTCGTTAAGGAAACAAGCGCTTTCACTCATCCATTTGATTGCAGGGTTAGCTGGCCTGGATGATGGCATGATTATGCGTCTTGAAAGCATCCGATTCGTAAGTGCGTTGTGTTTGTCTCCCACACGACTCGGCATCTGGTCGCAACCGCCGAGGAGGGAAATTGAAGGAATGAAATCAAGGCCTTGGTTATCGCATTATGACCGCTCCAAGGACTCATTTTACCAACACAAGCCCGTGCAGAGTGACCGTACACGTTTCAATCACATCGATTGAAATCAAATACAATCATTGGCTTGGGTGTAAAGAAACACCTCAAATGGATCCTATTGATGATTATGGAGTCACATGACAAGGAAACCTAAGATCCATCCGCATTGATCCGTTGCCTCCATTAGAGCAATAGAGGATGGTGTACTTTCAGAAACATGATGGTGCCATGAAATTAAGCGTTACATGATTCTCTCATATCCATGCTCCAAAGTTGTCCAAACATTACTTTATGCCAATATAATCCAATCAAAGAATAGCGGGTGGGTGGGCATGAGGGGCGGCGTCAACAAAAGTTGCAATTTGACTGGAGTAAACACAATTAGCGTATTTTCTGCTGTATAAGGCGCACCGGAGTATAAAGCGCACCCCCCAGTAAATGGTATTTTTTCAAACGTTTTCAATATTCAAGGCGCACCGGACTATATGGCGCACCTTCAAGTAAATGAAAAACCAAAGTTTTCCAAATAGTATAATAAATAAATATAGCAAGGTTTTCCAAATATAAGGCGCTATGGTAGAGGCTGAGGTTACGCACTACTTCTTCTACAGGGGGAAACAATAATAATCATCCATTTCATTTCCAAGCGCCTCTCAAGGTCACTTTACAGTCAGGATCGGTTTTTCTGTAGGTGAGAACCCGGAAGTAACTCAAATAGATAGAAAGCTAGCCAGCTAGCTAACAGATAGCTAATAGATAGCCAGCTAGACAGTTAGCTAAATGGAGTCGGTAGGGGAGTTGCGAGACCTGTTGGGGCTCAATATGACTTCCCATATAAGGCCATCTTTTGAAGAATATCAAGGCTTTGGGGTGTGCCTTATGCACCGTGAAATACAGTACCTTAAAACTAAAACTCATCCAAAAGTGAAGAGCATCTCCAAATTCTCAACTGTAAACCAAACCATCTGAAAATAACACTACTTTTCCCTTACTCCCAACTCTTTTCTTCAACACAAAAACACCCCTTTGAACGCAATTACCGCTCTGTGTTTTGATATACGTATACAGTGAGTAGAACAAAATGCAGTGATGATGTGTTCTATTTCCACTAGAGGGCAGCAGTGACACGCTCTAATCTAATCATACGGTATCCTACGAGGGACAACTCCTGACAGTGATGTCAACAATATTCCGCATGACATATTTGGACTATATTAAAATGGTGTTACATATTACTTTGATTGCGTTGTTTGATTAAAATGTGGTAGGGGGAAATGGCTCTGTCCTCCCAATGAGAAGATTTTAAAATGCTTCATGAGCGGTTTCACCAATAGGAGTTTTGAAAGGCGCTTCTATAAAAAAATATTACTATTATTATTATTGTTATTATTATTAGTAGTAGTAATAGTATTAATTAGTATAACTATTATTATCATGATTATCATTCTTGTTATTGTCATTATTATCATTGTAATTACATGTAATTACATGTAATTACATGTATTATTATAATAATAATAATAATAATAATTATTATTATTATTAGTAGTAGTAGTAGTAGTATTAGTAGTAGTAGTAGTAGTAGTAGTAGTATTAATTAGTATAAGGAGTAATTATTATTATTATTATTATTTCAACAGTAGTCAAAATGGAACTGTATAGTGCCACTTAGCAGTTTTTTTTTGACGACGATACTAGTGCAGCGTGTTCTACCGGAAACAAATTCCTTGTGTGTTCTACATACTTGGCAATAAAGATGATTCTGATGATTCTGATTAGCATGATTATCATTCTTTTTATTATCATTATTATTATTATCATTATTATTATTATTATTATTTTTATTATTACTATTGTTACGTTGCAAAAAAACTCAATATTTTGTGTCCTGGAATTGGAATGACAATGACAAAAACCCTGGCACTGGAGTGGACACATTTTAGCACATGAATGAATAAAACTCCCCTTAATCAAAGTAATCATTTTTTTAATGGGCTTGTTTTCAATGTGGATTTTTGGGGTGTTTGATTGAAATGCTTTAGCTTGAGGCTTCCATTTACAGGTGAAAAGATGGCAGTGTTGGGATTTGTGGCCGTTCTCCAAGGCAGCAGCAGGCCGCAAATCATTTCCTGGCAACTCCGACCTCAGGCTGGGATTTCTTTCACCGAGGCCAACGCGGCACAGAGCGAGCAACGCCAGCCGGCCGGCCGAGGCGACGTGAGAGGAGAACGCTTTCCCCCTTTTTAAGCCCTCTTCCTTACGGTCAGGATCAACCTGCCGTTGCCATGGTTACGTCAGCCGAGGAGAGACCTAGCGAGTCAGACGCACGAGTACGCGGCTCTCCTGCGGAGAGAGCATAAAGACCGTCCATATTGCTTGTTCTCAGGCAATCGATTGCCTTGAATTCATGCTCTGCCGTGATTAGAGTCCGCCCGCGCGCTAGACGAATACGACCCGAGTAAACAAGCACCTTGGAAGATTACAAATGACGCGCCATTTCGACTCACTGTGGGTGGGGGGGAACAATAACGACAGAAATGACTTATCACTACAAGCTATTGCGTTCCCCAAAGCTCTTTTCTCATTTAAAGCGCAACCGACACCATTTTTTGGGTTCCCTCACTGACGGCAGAAAAACGTTTCATAGCATCTAAAGCACGCAGGCTGATAGTTTTAGTCAATGCACCAATAAAATGACTTCAAGTGTCCCAAAAGTGCCACAAACTGAGCTCGGAACTGGGCAGATTCAGAAAGTCCCGCCCCCTTGTTCGTGACGTCACGCCAGGAGACTCCTTCACAAACTGCCTTGCTCCAGAATCAAAACAATGGCTTCAGAGAGTTCAGATTGGGAGAAGATGCTTTCTTGTTACTTATCCACTTATGAATAGGATTCAAATAGTTCTGAAGATAGGGCGATATGTATATAGGTAGATCGGTCGATGGGTCGATAGGTCGCTAGGTAGGTAGATAGATAGGTAGAGAGGTAGGTCGGTAGATTTTTGTTTTTCAACTTCTTCCTTTCCTTTCCTTATACTTTCCTCACTTTGCTGCTGTGAAATGTCAATTTCTCCACTGCAAGACTAATAAAGGCTAAATGTGATCATAGCTCACGTGACTGTTTTCACGTTTTTCCCCTCGGCCTTCTCGATTCCTGCTCTTTGCAGGTGTCCCTGGTGAATTGCACCCCAAAGCGATTTAGAGCATCTTTTCCACCACCATGTCCCGATGAAAAACTGTGGTGGATTTACTGTACGATTTTCATTTTCAAAAATAAATCAATCAATAAACATGTGCCCGAGACATAAACATTTACAACCTTTCAACGTTGCAAAAGCTCATTACAAAGAAGACAAAAAATGCGCCGTGTTTCAATTTTTTATCGAGTAAACAACAGATGAGGAGAGACGAGGTGACATCTTTATTTTCTCCAGTCAGGCTTATCGTATAATTTTTTTTTCGGGTGGGGGGGGTGATGAATTCTGCTACCAACTCAGGGCTGCAAGTGAATCATTTTTTTACGATGGTTCTACGTCATTAATTTTGCAGCGTTCTAAAAGAGGAGCGGCCTCGTGGAACTCAGACAACTTTTGTCTTGTCATCACTAAAGCACGAGCCACACGCGCCGGTATTTACTCAACCCGGAATAACTCAAATAGATAGAAAGTAAGCTAGCTAGCTAATAGATAACTAATTGATTGCTAGCTATGTAGCTACTTAGATAGCTAATATATAGCAGATAGATAGCTAGCTAGGTAGCCAGCTAGGTAGCCAGCCAGATAGCTAGCTAGATAGCTCAAGTGATGGTCACCTCATGATGACTAACTAGCATTTTGTTTTTCGGGGGGGGCTGAAAATGAATCAAAATATTGACTTTGCTTCTACGTGGCCTCTAAAAAATTCAAATAAAAGCATCCTCCAGTCAACAGGTTAAGCTTTTTTGGCATTTTTTTAACTGGCCTTTACCGAGAGAGTTCTACATCATGAATGAACTACGTTCTAATTTTACTTCCAGTGAACGTAATATGACAGAATGGATGAAAAGGTTTCCTCAGCCGCCATCTTTATAATCTGATGACATGATCATCTGTCAACAATAGTAACCTCTGTCAATGTAAGGCTTGATGCAGACCAAGCCGCTGTTAATTTCAAGCTCCGTCAGTGATCTTCACGTGATAAAATGCAGGCATGTGACCAAATTTAGGCTGTCAGATCCATTATTCAACGCGGGTTGGAAAATAAGGAGCTTACTCTGGAGGGAGAAAGAAAAGTAGCGGGAAAAAATAGCGAGTGCTAAAACAGCAGCGTCTTGTGTTCTCACTGGGATAAAAGGGGATGCTGCGCTTCCATAAACTTCTCTCTGTTCTCTCTCACATGCAAATATCATCCGCCGTGTCAATTGGGCACGCGTGAGCATTTCAAGGTGTCGCCACCCGCAACCTCAGGCGGCGCTTTAATGACTGCCGCTTGTCGACGCAAACGCTCGGCGCCTTTGCTCTTGCTTCGACACAAACTGCATTCCCACTTATTTCAAAGCCAAAAACACTTGAAGACAAAAAATATAGTGCATTTTGTCTTGCCAAAGGACCCTTTTGTCGTTTTTGAAAACAATATATATACATAACATATATATATTTTTAGTTCGCCGAAGAAACATCTTGGATAAGAAGCGAAACGTCCATCACCTTCAAAGAAGTACAGATGATGGCTGAAGATATCTTTTCATCCAAAAAAGTGTGTTGCATAATTTCCCAGAGCTTAAGCGGACCCTATCTGTGTGCAACAGGGTTTGAAAAACATTCCAGTGGCAATAGAGCAAATAGATGCAAGGGTCCTTTTTAGCGAGCCGTCTATTCATCACTGTCTACTTTGCATGTGCCCTCTTTGATGCTTTGTATTCACAGAGAGTTTTCGGTGCGTATGTGTGAGAGAGGGAGATGGGGCAGGGTGGGGGTTTTTCGCTGAGGTTCATTAGGAGTGGACAAATACATAAAGAGAAAAAAAAAGAGGAAAGCGGCCACGGCAAGGAAGAAATATGAAAAATATTCAGAATGAAAAAGTGAGCAGGCAACCTCCAAGCTAGCATGAGTGACAAAAGTCAATGACTTTTCATCTCGTGCAGCAAAAGCATACGAAGGTGGACCTTCCCTCTTAAACATCATCTTTGTCAACGCCTATTTTTGGAACGAATATGCTTTTCTTGGTCAAATCAAGGCTTGGATTGCTACGCCATTTCTACACGGCTGTCATCGAATCCATCCTGTGTTCTTCCATCACCGTTTGGTTCGGGGTCGCCACAAAATGGCCAAAATCCGACTTTGACGGACAGTTTGGACGGCGGGGGAAAAAAATCATTGGCGCCACCCTACCCACCCTCGAGGACTTGCACACTGCAAGAATCCAAACAAGGGGCACGGAAAACATGACTGGACCCTCTGCACCCTGCCCACCACCTTTTCCAGTGACTCCCCTCAGGCAAATCCAGCAGACATTTCAACAGCTTCTTCCCTTGTCGCCATTAACTGTCTAAACAGTAACCCAAATAGAACTGTATAGTTTCTTTTTGCCATTTTTTGATGATGATACTCGTGCAGCATGTTCTACCGGAGACAAATTGCTTGTGTGTTCTACATTCTTGGCAAGAAAGATGGTTCTGATTCTGATTGATTAGTCTTGCAGTGGAGAAATGTAACTTTCGCAACAGCAAGGTGATGGAAGGAAGAGAAAAGAAAAAGAAGAAGTAGAAAAACAAAATACAGGAGCTGCTGTAAAGGCCCTCTTGAAGTCAAAACAACAACAAAAACTCAATGCCAAATATGACAACAGAGAGTCATTTGTTCTTCATCACTTTCTGCACCCTCTTTGTCATATGAAGCGGTTCTAGATGAAAGATGTGAGTATCAAAACGTCCTTTTCACCGGTGGATCAAGGAGGTCACGGTGAAATGTGCACATTAAAGTCAGAGCGACTGAGGTTTGGAGACCGCTGGTCTGCATCATGAACCCCAAACACAATCTGACGCGGCGATTCCTTGCGTGGTCGATATTGTTCAATCAACCTCAATTTTGTTGACGAATCCTCCTGGATGGGCGACCATTCACGTACGCCCGATGAGCCAATCAACCGTCCAACAGCAAATCGATCATGATTACTTTGGGATTAACAAAGATCAATGAGGGTTAATGGCTGTGGCCATTTTGCCCCTGATCAACGTGCGACGACAAGGACAAGCAACATTGAAATACAAAAGTCATCTTTGGAGAAGATGACAAATCAGATACCGTCAGTGGCCAGTTTTACCTTTTAAGGCTCGCGCTGAATATTCCGGAAGTCTCGTTTTTGAGTTGGTGACGAGTCCTCACGTTACGTCACTGAAGGAACGCCCCTGACTGAAAAAAGGACACATTGTAGCAGTTCTTCCATCACGTCAATGCATTTTGCTGTACTTTGTTTGGTCTGAAAACTTCGTGTAGGACCAAAAAGAGGCAGAAGAGGGCGACGTCTGCCGTGACGTCACGAACAAGGGGGCGAGACCTTCTGAAAGTGGCCACTCCCGGTTTCAATTTGAAGTACTTTCTAGACACTTGAAGTCATTTTGATTGGTGTTTTGCATTTGACTAAAAATATCATACTGCGTGTTTTGGATGCTATCAAACGTTTTCCTGATGTCAGTTAAGAAACAAAAAAGTGACGTCGGTTGTCCTTTAATGGTCCAGCCATTTTTCTCCACTTGTATTTAATAGCACGAGCCCGTGGCTACGTTTCCTCATTAAGCTTCGAGTGGAGTAGCGCAGCAGTGCTACACCTGCGCCAATATGTCACCATTTACCAGTCTGTTATTTGGTTGGCTCCGCACGACAACAGTAGATTTGGTGCACAAAACACAAAGGCCGACAAATGCGGCGGAGCTCCACGGCTAGATTTGGGATGTTGGCATTCTGAGCGCGCGGCATTAGCAATAAGCGCAGACAAAACAAATCCTGACGGCAGTGACGGCATGGCAATGAGAGTGTGACGCAAGCGCGGTTAGCAATCTTTAGCGCTTTGCAAGCAACTCCCTTGACAAGACAGTAGACGTACACTCGGTATTTTCTAAACTGTCACAAAATCGCCTAAATGCAAATGATGTGCCCACTCAAATTCCGCCGAACATGAATTAAAAAATAGCATGAAGAAAAGTTGAGGGGAGGAGCTGGAAAAGGTGGTGGGCGGGATGTGGAGGGTCCAGTAGGACTGTGATTCAACAAGCTAAACGGTACTCCAATCTAAAAACTAGTGTCTTACAATCAAACAGTCATAACATATTCTAATGTCTGAAAATCTAACAATGGAACATGTTCCCCCCCCACCCTGTTACTTTGCACTTGGTAATATTTGACTGCCAGAAATGTCGAAAATGGTCTTGTTTTGAAGACCAGCTGTTCAACTGTTCAAGCTTCAAACCAACAACATTGGCAAATGATTGAACTTTCAAGCATGTTGGTACGAGGGTTGTCTCTGGAGACGGATTCTCCAGATTGCTTGATGGGTTATGCAAATGAGCCTCGGCGCTACTTCTCGGAGCCATGATCGAAGTGTAGTATCACACACCAGGTTTGCTTGTGTTTTATTACAGTTGCGACATAGAAAAGAAGAAGCGGCAGATTTTTCTCGTCTTTTTTTGGTTGCGGAGCACAATGGAAATGCACCAATGGACCATTTTGCATTTTGGGTTTCTTTGTTATGCTCCCTTTGGAAGGTAAGTCTCGTTCATCATGCATGCATCGCAGCTGGATTCCCAGCAGCTAGCTGGGGGGGGGGGGGGGGGGGGGGGGGGGGATTAGGAGGTGTTTGAGTCTGTACAAAAAAAAAAAAAAAAGAATTCACCTCAACCATTCTCCTTAAAT
Source organism: Hippocampus bargibanti (assembly GCF_051943395.1). Classification (NCBI taxonomy): domain Eukaryota; kingdom Metazoa; phylum Chordata; class Actinopteri; order Syngnathiformes; family Syngnathidae; genus Hippocampus; species Hippocampus bargibanti. Next base: position 682,373 of record NC_142745.1, on the reverse strand, counting down.
CAGAATATATTTGAACTCATTCACTGTCAGATGATGCGCAAAAAAAAAAATGTGTCCACTCCAGTGCCAGGGTTGTTGTCATTGTCGCACCAATTTCAGGACCCACACAATATTGACTTTTAGGACTACATAAACATTCAATGCAGTGTTAGAAACCTCAGGCTCTCTTCTTTCATCATAAAAAAGTGTTAATTCCTAAATGATATGAGTCTGGAGTTATGAGAGCTTGAAATGAGGGGTGGCTGTCCAAAATACAATGCAATAGTGGTTTATATAGCGCATTAACAACAGCTGAAGCTGGAACAAAGCATGAAACAAAACATGGAAAAAAGGGAAATGCCGCCCCCTTGTGGACAAGAAAAAAAACATTCCCAAGCACTTTATCAGCACCCAAATATGAAAAAAACAAAACCAGAGCACATTCAGGGAATGGCGCTCTACGTCATATTTTCAAGCGTTAGAAACCTTAGACTCTCTTCTTTCATCAGAAAAAAAGAGTTAATTCCCAAGTTAAATGGGTCTGGAGTTATAGGAGCTTGAAATGAGGGCGGCTGTCCAAAATACAATGCAATACATCCATATTGGTTGATATGGCGCTTTAACCACAGCGGAAGCTGGAACAAAGCGCTAACATGGAAAAAAAGGGAAATGCGGCCCCCTTGTGGAAAAGGAAAAAATTGCCAGAGGCCATGGCCAGTGCTTTATCAACACCCAAGCATGAAAAAAAAACCCAAAACCCGAACAAATTTGGAAATGACGCTCAACGTCATATTTTCAATTCCCAAACACTGTATGGCATGCATATTAGCATATTTGACAATAAAGCTGACTTTGTGACTTTGGTGAAAGGCAGTTGAATGAGTTAATTTTGCAAGAAAGCTTCAGAAGTCAACACAAATTGTTCGGTGTTGTCTTTTTTCTTTATTTCAAGATGAGTTGACATTGTCTTTTATCATATTGCCTATTTTTAATGTCCGATGGAAAATCTTTGCCAGCAAACCCCTCAACTACATCATAAACTCTCAGGATAATTTTTTGGGGATAAATATACAAATCATGCGGTGAGTGATGATGATGGCAGCCAAGTGAAAAAGCAGAAATGTGACTTGACTGTGATCAAATGGGCAGCTTTTCAATCCAGAGGTTTCATTTCCTGAAAATTCTACCCGAGGTGTTCGCGTGGCTTTCATTTGTCGGCCAATTTCCGCCATGCAATAGAGACAACGACGTAAAATATGGAAGAAAAAGGAGTCAGCAACACCTGCTAGATCATGTCTCCAGGAGCAGAGAAGCTGAAAAGAAGAAATAAAAGTGGCTTTGTAGCGGGAGAGGCGATGGAGCAGCCTGCGGCAGGCGAAAGGAGAAGCCAACAGGTCAGCGACGGAACGCCTGAGGCCAAGCGCAACGCCACAGACGCAGAGCTCATTAAAAGCGTCTTCTTGGAACGGCAGGACGGTATGAGTGAGCGCAGCCCGGTGGCCAGGAAGAAGGATGGCGGCGGCCCACTCCCCAAAAAAACATCAACAGCGGCAGCAAAAGGGCAAAACAAATTGAGAAGGAACAGAGGAGGGCAAACCCTTGGAAGGAGAAATGTTTCATCACCTTCACACTTAGGAATCAGCGGGACTACAAGTGCGGGAGTCAATCTATATATATATACAGTGGTACCTTGGCTTACGAACTTAATTGGTTCCCAGACAGTGTGCAAGGCGAAAAGTGTGTATCCCAAAAATGAATTTCCCATCGGAAACCATTAAAATGAGAATAATCCGTTCCCAGGTCCCCATAAAACATAATTTTCTACTTTATAATTTTCTAAGCCTTAAAACTACACAAAATATACCTTATTTTATGTCTAATAAATGTGCTATAGTATTATGATTAAAGAAATAAACTGTACTTTACAATAAAGTCATTTTATGGACCTTTGTGATGGTCGTTAATGGCTTGATGGAATGGAGTGTCCGGTTTCTTCAGCATTAAACACTTGATGAGGAACATAGCCTTCTTCTTTCACCATCTTGAGGAATGATCCCTTGTAGGTGCTTTCGCTGTGATAATTGTATCTAGTTCTTCAACAATTGTTTTCTGTTTAGCTGGGTTGATCGCTTTTTGTACAGATGACTTGTGCGGGTTATTTGTGAGAAGTGTGAGAATAGTGAGAAAATGGATCAAAAACAGTTAAAATATCCCATATATTTGAACTGTTTTCTATCCATTTTCTCAGTATTCTCACACTTTCACACTTTTGTTTTTTTGTTTCAAGTTCTGTCATCTCCCTTTCGTGTGTGTGTGTGTGTTTTCTCACTCTCTGTGTCTGCATGTCCCTTTAATGTTTATCCCCCCCCCCCCCCAAAAAAACCCTAATGGGTTCTTGATCAATCACGTGGCTTTAACCAAAGACAGGGGGCGGGGAATAGAGGACAAACACGGCGGCCACCATTTTCTTGTTAGGAGAACGACACATCACTCCTTGTGGCAGCTCCGTGTGTATCCCGAAAAATAGTTTGTCTGCCAAAGTAAAATTTTCATAAACGTAACGTTCGTAAACCGAAAAGTTCGTAAGCCAAGGGCTTCGTAAACCGAGGTCTCACTCTATATATATGTGTGTGTATGTATATGTGTATATGTACAGTATATGTACACACAGGCACTCTCTATTTTACCGCACTACCGCATGGGAAATTCCATTGACTATTTACAGACACACTCGCACTAACCTCTGTTATCGATGGTTGCGATTATGTTTGCTCGTCTTCCATTTTGCTGACTGCGATCCGCCTTCAGCTCCATTTTGACGTGACATCATGGCCATTGATTTTTCAGTTGACGAGGACAAAAAAATCCCCTCCAAACAAGTTGAAGTTAACGCGCCGGCAAGCGTGCAGGTGTGCCTGTCGGACCTGCAGATGCTTTGAAGGTTAAGACGGTGATTAGAGTGGGAGGATGCCGCCTTGACCTTTTTGCTGTGCTGCCTGCCTATTGATCGCAGCTCCTTTCCAGCCACTGCGTGGCTTCAATGAGCCGACTTGGCTTCCGTTTGCATGCTCGTTTACACCTGAGCCGCAAATGTTTTCGTTTAACTCATTGAGTCAATCCGGATGTGCGGCAATTCGGCGGAGAAAGAATACCCGAGTGTGTCTCATCATTTTCTCATCTGTCACTGCCGCCGCTATGCCGACAATCGAAATCAATATTGCTTTTCTCTCGCAGCAGGTGGCGTGACGGGAGAAATTTCTGGTCAGCTTCTCAGCTAATGAGCAGAAACCGCTGCCACTTAATTAAAGTCCAGGCCCTGTGATATTTAAGATGGAAAAAACTGGTCGGGGTGGAAAAAAGGCACTGTGGAACACCATTAGCTCACGTGAATGGTAAGGATGAGACACAACACAGCTTGTTTTCGATGTCTCCGATGTCCACCACGCCTCCTTCAACTGATCATCAAGGAAGATTTGCAGAGGCCCCATAACCATCCAATCAGGTGCATCAGAGCAGCGGTCCCCAACCTTTTCTTTCTTACACGCTGCAAGAATCGAAACAGGGGCGCGGAAAATCTGACTGGACCCTCCGCACCCTGCCCACCACCTTTTACAGCCATGTGACACATCTATTAGCTATCTCTCTAGCTCTCTATTAGCTATATGGCTGTCTGGCTGGCTATCTCGCTAGCTATCTAATAGCTATGTAACTATCTAGCTGGCTATCTATTAGCTATATAGCTATCTAGCTCGCTATCAGCTATCTATTAGAGAGCTAGCTCATTTTCTATCTTTTTCAGTTACTTCCAGGTTAAGTGAACGCTGGCGCGTGTGGCCGCCGCTGCTCACCCACAGAAAAACTGAAAAGTGACCTTAAGAGTTTTGAAAGGGGCTTACAAATGAAATGCATTATTATTCTTATATCCACGCTCCCTTTTAACGCAGTTTTACATGAACATTTTTTATATCCTGGTAACACTTCAATATTATTCCAAATTTGGTTCAAAAAATATGTCTTGTCCATAAATGGATGAAATGACCTTATGTTCACAACGTTAAAATGAACGTTGCCGTATAGGGTGAAAACATAGGCCTTGAAAACTTGTAATAAAGTAGCAATGCAACAAAATCTAGCCAGGCGCAAATAAACCCCCTACAACGGAGGCCTTCGAACATCAGCAGAATCATCCATCGGAGTATTCAATCAAGTCGGCGTGCGCTAATGCAACACGAGCGGCGGCTAATTGTAATTAGATCAGCTGCTACTCCGTTCCATTCAGAGATGCGTTAAGGCGTTTACGTGTGGAATGGTGTCATTGGCCTTCACACTTTACCACCGCCATTTGTCAAAGTAATGTGCATGACACGTAGCATGGAAATGTGATCGCGCACTAGCCTGACCCACAACGAACATCTGGAGTGCATCTCAACTTGAAATGGTGGACGCATCAGCTTTGCAAACAATATGATATGTAATCAAGTAACACAAGCAGCTACTTCACGACGAGAGTCGTATGCAGGATTCTATTACGTAGGAGATAACGGATTTCTGGTATAGTCGTAATTACCAGAATGGAAACATGACCATCCTAGAGCCTGTGAGCAGAATATTATAATAATCTGTCATTATTTTTGCATAATATTTCATCCACGATGAAAAATACAATGCTAATGGATCGAGTACTAGGACACTCTAATCTCTATTATAGCCTGGTGGAAGGACTTGTGCGTTCCGATGATCCGAGGCACTAAATTGTTTTGGGATATAGGCTACTAGCAGAAGAAGCCATGGTAAACAGGTCGAAGGTAAAACAGGGACCAGGTAAAACAAGCTCAAAACCCCTTAATAATGAGTCACAGACCTAAATCACGTTTTCCCTGGCTCAGATGCAGGTCATCGGGGACCCATTCTGGAACCACGTAATGGCTAAAAGTTCATGAACTGCCTGCGTCCGTGGGACCTGGTCGGATATAGCCAGAAAGGTTCACGTGGGTGCCACCATCCAGGGGTTCACTACCTGTGGAAGGCACAAAGGGGTCAAGAACTCTGTGAGCTGAGTGGCGGCTAAAAGCCGAGACCCCAATGTGTTGAATTACGGAAGATTGCATTTGCCACATGATGGTGAAAGTAGGGTTTCAAACATGCGTTAGAATTCTAAACTAGGGTTAAAATTCAGGGATTCCAGATCACATTCCAAGCCTGGATTAGGGTTTTCAACAATGTTGAGTGTTTTAAGACTGTGTCAGGGGGTGCAAAGTCCATGTCTCGCCAGGAATCGTGTTTCAGATCTAGACACTTGCCAAAAAGAAGACATTGAACTATTTATCTTCCAAAAAAATAAACGCCTACTTCAAAGTGAAGATGACACTTTGATTTTATCACACGACACAATTGACAAACTAGTTTTGCATCCAGTTTGTGCGCGTTGGATGAAGACGAATGGGTCAGTGGTCCTGAAGTGTGAGTCCTGGTACTGATCCGCCAGTGACCTTTTCCAATGCAAAGACAAATGACAACAAAGGCTTTCGGCACAGATGACCTTTCAAACCAACCAATGCTCAGAAACCGTGTTTGTTTATCAGATTGTTAAATATGGCATTCATCTGGAAAGATCGAGAGAAAACAGCGTTCAACCCTTGCTCGCACACCGCATTGATCTTCATCGGATGAAGAAAGTGGACATTATATAACGTAAATGATGACTTTAATACGAGATGAGAACATCCCTCAAGAAGGAAATTGACATCAATCACTCTGACGAGCAGATACAAGTACACAGAGTTTTGAGTAAAAGTGATCATCCCCCACCAAAAACACATAAAACACATAAAAGGAACAATTCCTGGTTTGGACATTGTTACATCTGACTCTTCATGCCGGGTAGCATCTAAAAATATACACTTCTAAACTAAACAGGATTGGTTTAAGAATTTCTAATGGGAAAAAAAGTAGTTTTTAAATCAATACCTCAGTTTATGAACGCTTTAGCTCACAAACTTTTCGCCTCACAAACGTTACATTCGCGAGCATATAGTCTTGGCTGACCGATTAGTTTTTGGCGGACGAACCAAACCACATAGCGCCACGGTGACTGACGGACAAGTTTTCTTTGAGTGCAGACGTGGTTTGTTATCGAGTGGAGTACTTTTGCTATTATGAAACCGAGAAAGACCACACCACACGCTAGTGTTAAGCCAAAGAGGCCACAAAATAATAATGATGGTTGAGCAGAAGAAGGAGATCATCAAAAAATGTGAACAAGGTCTGCGTTTGTGTGACTTAGCGTCCCAGTACCAGTATGCTCAGTCGACCATTGCTACGTGTGGCTAAGGGTGTTTCTGTGTTGTACAAGCAACGGTCTCAGGCAATAGAAGAGGTTGAAAAACTTCCGTTGATTTGGATTAATAAAAAGCAGCTAGCAGGGGACAGTGTGAGTGAGGGTATGATCGCCCAGAAAGCACGGCAACGTCACTCGGATATCATCAAGAGGCAACTACATCAACGACCATCACAAAGGTCAATAAAATGACTAGAATATACAGTAACAGTTTATTTCTGTCATTACAATACAAAAGCACATTTATTATAAATTTATTATAAAATACAGCATATTTGGTGTAGTTTTAGAGCTTATTTAGTAGAAAATGATGTTTTATGGGGACCTGGGAATGGATTATTCTCATTTTAATGGTGTCTTATGGGAAATAAATATTTGGTAGACGAACCTTATACACATTTTGTGGGAACCAATTAAGTTTGTAAGCTGAGGTATCACTGTAATGGCTATTTTCAAATGTGTCAAAAAAAGTTCTTTGTAAAGAACAAGGTCTGCATTGAAATGGTGACCTGAACTGACAGTGGGCGCTGTCGGCACGACAAGCGCCGTTATTCCAACGCCAGCCACTCAGTCGCTGTCGGTGCGCGTGATGTATGAGGGCCACGTCAGGACAAGCCAGAGCAGACGGGTCAGGAAACACACCAGAACGCAAGCGCAACAGTGGGGCTCTTTTCTTGATGAATTGGCTGACACAGACTCTTGCCGCTGCATAAAAATCACACTAACGGCACTCAGGAGTGATAAATACAACAAAGTGTTCTCATTAAATGATGAATAGGATTAATCCTCTCCATTCATTCAATGATTATTTATAGCCAACCCAGCAGAATATGGCGGTACCTTAAGAGATGCAGACGATGACTTTAATTTCTCTTGAAATCAATTGAATTGCCATTCATTTGCTAGCTATTTGCTATCTATTAGCTCTGGCTGGCTAGCTGGCTATCAAGCTAGCTATCTATTCTCTATCTAGCTGGCTGGCTATCTAGCTAGGTATCTGTTTGCTAATGATTGCTTAGCTAGCAAGCTTTCTATTTATTTGAGTTAATTCCGGGTTGAGTGAACGCTGGCGCGTCTGGCAGCCGCTGCTCACCCGCAGAAAATCTTATCCTGTGACTGTAAAGTGACATTGAGAGATTTGAAAAGCGCTTATAAATGAAATGTATTATTATCATTATAATCTGCATTACACCCTATTAGGTAGGACATTAAAAACATGCAATATGATAAAAGACAATGATACTGTACAATCTGTGTTGACCTTTGAAACTTTCTTGCAAAATTAACTCATTCACTGCCAGACGTGCAAAAATGTGTCCGCTCCAGTGCCAGGGTTTTTGTCATTGTCACTCCAATTCCGGGAACCACAGAATTTTGACTTTCAGGACGACATAAACGCTCAATACAGTGTTAGAAACATTGGACTCTCTTGTTTCATCAGAAAAAAATGAGTTAATTCCTAAGTGATATTGGTCTGCAGTTATGTGAGCTTGAAATGAGGGCCACTGTCAAAAATACAATGCAATACATACATATTGGTTGAATTATAGTACTTGAACAACAGCTGAAGCTGGAAAAAAGTGGTAACATTGAAAAAAGGAAAATGCTGCCCCCTTGTGGAAAATAAAAAAATGCTTGCTTTATCGGCACACAAGAAAGAAATAAACAAAACACGAACAAATTCGGGAATGGCGCTCTACATTAAGGAAACGTCTAGCAAGAGTTAATTACTAAGTTATATGAGTCTGAAGTTATCTGAGCTAGAAATGGGGGCAGCTGTACAAAATACAAGACATGCATATTGGCTTATATCGCGCTTTAACAACAGCTAAAACCGGAATGAAGTGCTAACATGAAAAAAAAGGGAAATGCTGCCCCCTTGCGGAAGGGAAAACATTGCCACAGGCCATGGCCAGCGCTTTATCGGCACCCAAGTATGAAAAAACAAAACCCAAACAAATTCGGGAATGACGCTCTATGACATCATATTTTCAATTCACGAATAAGTTAAGCTCCACCCACTTATATAGAACCCTGCCCCCCCAAAAAAATAAAAATGAGTACCTCAAAACACTTCTACAGTGAATATGGAGGATGCATAAAAAAAGAATCACAAAATGGTATCATTTGTTGCTAATGTCTCTTCTGCTAATGAAAACTAGGGGTGAGTTAGTTTCTGACAAGAGTGGAGGCAACCCTCCCCCCTTTCCAAAACCTCATTTAGCTTTAGCAGCGAGTGATAATGTGCTTTGTTTATGCAGATGAGGCTTATGAAGAAACATGACATTTGCACTTTGGATATTTGTGCAGATTGCCACAAAGTGATTAGCTCTGCATTGTCTCAGCGTTTTTTTTGTTTCAATATTCTCCACTTGTCTGCGTCTGTCACACTGAATACATTTCGCAGCGCCAAGCAAAAATGTCTGCGGACGTGACTGAATTCCACTGAATTGATGACAGCCTGCGAATTGATTGACCTTTCAAGGACAACCGACATCACTTTTTTGTTTCCTAATTGACATCAGAAAAAAGTTTTATAGCATCTAAAATAGCCAAAAAACGCAGTAAGATATTTTTAGTCAAATGCAAAACAACACTGCGCGACTAATAAAGGCAAATCCAATCCAATCAATCCAATCCAATAAGAATGACTTCAAGTGTCCAAAATCTGCAAAAAAAAAAATGAACCCGGTAGTGGCCCGTTTCAGAAGGTCCCGCCCCCTTGTTCGTGATGTCACCCCAAGACGTCTTGCCTTGCTGGAGAATCAATATTTACTGTAGTTTCCGGTGTGTAAGGCGCACCCCCAATGACTGAAAAAGCAGCCGCAGACTGGATGGCTAAGCTCTAGCATTCTTGTGACATAGTGAGGATAAACCAAGACGATGAATGGATGCTGAGAGGCTATCTGGTACTTACTAGCATCACGTTGTTGAGCCCTGTTTCAGACCTTTTTTAGAGTACCAACCCCCGGGCCGCGGGTCATTTGGTACCGGGCCGCGCAGAAAGAATAAATCATTTACATAATTTCCGTTTTACTCATTATCTGAGTCTGAACTGTTTTATTTTGAAAAATGAAAAATTACCATATTCACTTGTTTTTGTGTTGTATTTTATTTTGAAGGCACATTACCATGGTGACCATAGAGCGTTAAGGGGCAGAGACTATGTTGTTGTTGTTGGCGCGATGTTACCAGGACTCTGCTAAATAATAAATATGTATAAAAATACACAATGGATTCAGGTTTATTATTATATTCAAAAGAAAGCAAAATAAACAGTTTCCATGCCTGTCGTATCATTTTATTTTGTTGTATTTATCCGCCGGTCTGTGAAAATATTGTCTGACATTAAAGCGGTCCGTGGCGCAAAAAAACGTTGGGGACCACTGCTCCAGACGACAGAAAGTACATCTGGCTTGCTAACTAGCGCTAGCAGTCGTGTTGCTGGTCATCAGGGAGCAGAGCGGCATCGACCAGCACAGTTGGCTGACTTTTATAGACGAGGTGTGATATGCATGCTTATTGGCACAACAGGTCAAGTGGCATGAGCTGTTATTGTCTCGCTGGCCTTTTCAGCCACACCCATTAAAAAAAAAAAAAAAAAAAAAAAAAAAGATCATTGTTGGCATCGACGACTGCCGTTTTTTAGAAGGTCAGCCTGGGTTGGGGGTTTGACAAAAACTTCTTCACATCAAATGATGCACTCCTTTGTTCCTGAGGAAACTTTTGTAAAAAAAGAGGCTCTGCTGGTAACATTATTGACATTGCTGCCGGGGCCTCAATGAAAAAAGGGAGCAAAAATACTTTTTTCTTAATGACCGCACACCCCAAAAAAAAAAAAAAATGTGTGTGTACATATGTATGTATATATGTGCATGTATGTATATACGCACGCACACACATATATACTGTATATATATATATATAAATCGCCTTTGAGCAACATTTTGATGATTTATCTCAGCTTCGTTCGCGTTTGTGTGTTGCCATGGCAGCCAGGCCTGCATGTTCCCGTTGCGCAAGCTGATGAGAACCCCGTTTCACAATGGAACAAAATGTAGGCGGGGGTCTCAAGGGAACGGGAGATAACTTGTGGCTAGAGGGTGGCCTTCAGAGATTTGAAAGGCGCTTAGAAATTAAATGTATTATTATTATTAGTTTCTCTCACGCTGACACGCTGCTTCTCAGCCTGTTTGAGCCAAAAGGGCGTTTCCGTTCAAAAATACATTTTTCTTATTGGTCACAATTATATCAATGGATTTTGAGCAGCCATTTTTGAAAAAACTAAACTCTGTCTCAAATGACAGCCTGCAATTAGACGCTGATGCTAATCCCAAAATTCTCTCACTCTAATCTGTGCTAACTCATCGACTGCCAGACGATGTGCAAAAATAGCTTTTAGCTATCTGTCTATTTAGCTAGCTATTAGCTATCTATTATTGTTAGCTGACATTGATTATGTAGTGGGTAATTTTTACCTGTATGTAAAAATCCACACAAAACAGTGAAATAATAGGTAACATCAGCAGCTATCTAGCTCGCTATCTGCCTAACTAGTTGGCTATCTATTAGCTACTCAAATAAATAGAAAGCTATCTGGCTAGCCAATAGATAGTAAATAGCTAGCCAGCTGGGTGGCCAGATGGCTAATAGACAGATAGCTAACTTTGTATCTGTGAGTTATTTCGGGTTGAGTGAACGTTGGCGTGCGTGGCTGCCACTGCTCACCTGCAGAAAAACTTTATCCTGTGACTGTAAAGGGACCTTGAGCGTTTTAAAAGGCGCTTATAAATGAAATATATTATTATTATTATAAAAAATGTGTCCACTCCAGTGCCAGGTTTTTTGTCATTGTCACTTGAATACCAGGACTCACAGAATATTGAGTTTTAGGACTACATCAACATTCAATGCAGCGTAAGAAACCTTCGACTTACGTCTTTCATCAGAAAAAAAGAGTTAATTCCTAAATGTTATGGTTCAAGAGTAATATGAGCTAGAAATGAGGGCGGCTGTCCAAAATCCATATTGGGTGATATAGCGCTTTAACAATAGATGAAGCTGGAACTAAGTACAAACTTGGAAAAAAGTGAAATGCTGCCCTCTTGTGGAAACCAAACACATTGCTTGAGGCCATGGCCAGCGCCTTATCGGCACCCAAGTATGAAAAAACAAAACCCAAACAAATTCGGGAATGGCGCTCTACGAATGAGTTAAGATGGCATCTTTGCTCCCAAAACTTGAGGTCAGAAGCAATATTATGCAAATGAGTCCCACTTTTCCATCACAAAGTAAACGTTTAACTCACAGAACTATTTTCAGTCGGAAGCAAATGGCAAGACTTACACGCTTGTTTTATTTCACACTTGACGAATGGGACGGCACTCCAGAGAGCAAAGAGTTGCATCATCTTTATTTTCCGCAGAAGTTTATTTGAAAGTTTTCCTGAAATGCAAGTACACACTCGGAAACAAAGAAGACAATATGGAGTCAGTGGCCTGAAATCTGCACTTGCACAAGCGCATGAAATGCTTTGCTGGTGTTTGCGAGGGCTCAGTAAAGGCCGTTAATAGGTCCAGCGCGTTGTGGTGGTCACGACTGCCTGGCTGCCTGCGGGGGGGCCCGCGTATCTTTAAAAAGGTCACCGACGAAGGCGGAACAGGCTGGTCAAGTCAAGACAATGGTGAGGCTTCACTTAAAGTCACTTTTTGGTTTCTTAACTGACATCATAATAATGTTTTCTTGCATCTAAAATAGCCAAAACACGCAGTGTGATATTTTTAGTCAAATGCAAAAAAACAATCAAAATGACTTCCAAGTGTCCAAAATCGAAAGTGGCCAGTTTCAGAAGGTCCCGCCCCCTTGCTCGTGGCGTCACCCCAAGACAAGACGTCAATTTTTACATTATAAAAAAATGAGTTGACATTTCCTGTTCTGAAATTTGTTACAAGCAGACTTTCACATTGAAATCCTCGGCTGAACTTTGAGTAAAGTTGTCAAAAGTTCTTGTATTGCTTCTTAAGTATCAATTATATTTTCTTTGCCGTTGATCTTCAAAGAATGAAGATGATCAGAATGCGTCAAAATTGTGTGAAATCTTAAAAGGGAGAAGCCGACATTCAGATGAGGCATGAAGAATTATTTGATTGTGCATCAAGTGAGAGGAAAGACGAAGCAATGAGGGGGAAAACACACAAGAAGAATGTGCCAAGAAAAGATTGTGAAGTTGCGCCATGGGGGTGACGCTGCTCCCAAAAAACCTGTCGTGGTCCCGCGGGTGCCTTTTTTCTTCTGACATAATGAGGCGCCGAACGAGCGCTGAGAGTTACAGGAAGAGCGCCCACGCCGATTGGAGTCGGCGGGCGGGTCAATTCGCTTTTTACAAAGCGACTCCAGCCGAGGTGAGCGAGGAAAAAAAAACAAGACAAGAGGATGATTCAGAAAGGTCGCCTGCAGCTGAAGCAGCCATGGAAAAGAAAGGAAGGGGCAGGATGAAAAAGCATGATGAGAAACAAGTGGAAACGTTACCAACAGATGGGCTGAAGGACAGACAGGAACAGATTGGAAGAGTTGACATCAATACAACAAACAATGAGCAAGAACGAATCCAAAATATCGCCTACAGCCCCATTCCTGAATTAGTTCAGGTTTTGGTTTTTCATGCTTGGGTGCCGATAAAGGCGCTGGTCGGACCTCTGGCAATGTTTCTTCTTTGTTCCAGCTTCAGCTGTTGTTGAAGCGTTATATAAACCAAGATGTAATTATTGCAGTATTTTGGACATCTGCCCTCATTTCAAGATCATATAACTCCAGACCCATATCATTTAGGAATTAACTTTTTTTTCCTGCTGAAAGAAGAGAGTCTAAGGTTTCTTATGATGCATTGAATGTTTATGTAGTCCTTAAACGCAATATTCTGTGGGTCCTGGTATTCAAGTGACAATGATAAACACCATGGCACTGGATTGGCCACATTTTTGCACATTGTCCGGTAGTGAATGTAGAAGGCACACTGAGAGATTAAGGTCCATGTTTGGTCAGTGAAAAAAAAAGATCGCTCCGTCATATGTGTGGACTGAGCAAGATTGTATGACTTGACTTGGTTTGGTACTTATTGCTAATTTGTTAGCCACTTGATTTGCTTGATTTTTGACCACGGTGACTTGAGACATTTGACTTGCACATACGTACAGTACTTGACTTCGGCGTCGGGAATTAGTTCATCCACCATCTTTTCATTGAAACCGTTCCTTACCAATCGTTTTCCAGTTTAAACAACCCGTCACACCATTGTAGACATTAGGCAGTCACAAAAGACACGTCAACCTGTCAATCGTCAATATTTACGACGTCAAATGCGTCTTTCCGCCTCATGAAATGTCATTCCGAGCCCGCTTGATGGAGAGCTTTGCGCTATTTAAAATGGCACAAGACATAGCGGGCCTTAAATCAAACGTCCCAGAAAAGCAATTCTCTCCAAGGTGACCCCACATGGCTTTGCACCAAGTCATATTAATGAGGAAGGAAGCTGGATGGAGAGAAAAAAAAAAAAACAAAAAACAAAACAAAAGAACAAAACAAAAAGAAATTAAACCAAATAACAAAGCAGGAAAAAAAAACAAATCAGCAAAAAAGGGAACCCCCCCACAATACAAACGCACACACACACACACACACACACACACACACACACAGTTTCGCACATTGTGCGGACTATCTACTGAGCTAGCTATCAATCTATCGATGGATCGATCGAGCTATCTATCCATCGAGTTTTCTATCTGTCCATCTATCCATCCGTCCATTCCTCCAGCGATCTATCCATCTATCCAGTGATCTATCCATCTACCGACTTATCCATCTATCTATCTATCTATCTATCTACCTACCTAGCTAGCTAGCTATCCATATAAATTCAACAGGCAAAATGTCAATAGGTGGGAGTTCCTTGTGGCTATAGTTGGGTTTAAACAGTCAAAAGCCACAACGAAGCCAGTTCCTCATACGCCAGCGACAGGCAGAGTCTACGCATTGGGCGAGTGTCCGCCTTGTGACACGCCGCAGTCGTGTCGTAATTAATCACAACAGCCCGGTCACACCATCCATCACCGCTGCCTGCGATATGGTTGAGCAGACAATCCAACAGAGGCGCGCAGACACACACTTTTTTTTCCTCTCGCAAAAGCCACCTCATTCACCTCTGGAAATGTTTTCCGAGATAAACAGCGAAGCAGATGGAGCATCGCCAAACACGTCTGAGTGACGGCCTTTCCAAGCAGCATCTGTACCGGTTAGGTGTGCAGGAGTTTATCATGGAAACTAAAGTAACAAGTGTTCCCGCGAGGGACCCGCTTGACACTTTGCAACTGGCGAGATGGAAAAGATAAAATACGGATAGAAAAATGCAGCGACGGTGGTGCTGTCATGTATTAAATAGGGCAGATGCAATTTAAAACCCTTCCCGGGTGTATCTTTGGAATCGATGTGCTTTTGTCAAAATACTGCAAATATCAAGGATTCTGGAAGACTATACTCCCACTCGATCTGGTCTTGCTCAAACTATTTGAGTCAGCAGCTGTTTCCAGTGCACGAGTCCAGCCTCTCATTCGTTCTCATATATTGCTGGGCCCAGAGTTGATGTAAAATTCATGACCAAAAAAATGATTATCAATAAGAAAGCAAACAAGTCTGTCACGGCAAAATAATGGCCGACGTCTGTTTGTTGCCATTAAAAATGCAATGAGAGTCTTCCCAAGTGTTTTCGGATCATAGTTTGAGGCATGAGTCATCAACTATTAATAAAACAAATAGAATCACTTACTAACTAAGGGCTGTAAATTATTTGTGGATTGTCTCTATTCTCAGCCATCCCATCCCATCCATCCATCCATCCATTTTCCAGACCGCTTCATCCTCGTTGGGGTCGTGGGGGGTACTGGAGCCTGTCCCAACCGTCTTCAGTCACGAGCTGGGGGACACCCTGAATTGGTTGCCAGCCAACCATCCGAGCTCACACTCACACTCACACTCACACCGAGGGGTCGGGTCGCTGGGGGTAGCAGCTACAGTAGGGATGCCCAGACTTCCCTCTCCCCAGCCACTTCTTCCAGCTGGTCCTGGCGGATACAGAGGCGTTGCCAGGCTAGCTGGGAGACATCGTCTCACTAGCGTGTCCTGGGTCATCTACGGGGTCTTCTCCCATTGGGGCATGCCTGGAACACCTCACCAGGGAGGCGTCCAGGAGGCATCCTGATCAGATGCCCGAGCCACTTCATCTGGCTCCTCTCTATATTAGGGTTAGGGTCGAGACTCTGAGCCCCTCAATATCAGATTGACGTCTACAAACTGCACAAAGGTTCAGAAGGTGGTTCGAGGTGACATTTTAATTGAGTAATAACAACAAGAGGCCACAAAAAATAGGTTGGTCCTTCTGACTGATTTAGATCCCAAAAGAAAAGCTCGACCTCTGTTTACCCAGGTATGGATTTTCCAACTATGGAGGAGGGTTAGAAAACAAATGTGTTTTGTCTGGTCTTAACTTGCGATTTAATCAGCCAACGAGTTCACAACAAAAAAACTCAAATGTGCTTGTGGAGTGGGAATTTTCCAGCGTTCACGGCGGAGTCAATAAAGTTCCTCCTTGGAGGTTTGTGCAAGCAGAACTACTGTCATCCTGACGTATGACTGCCACTTAAAGAGTCTGCATGGCGACAAGATTGTTTTTTTTTCTTCTTCACAATAACCTCCGTGCTGCAGCTTTGACCTACTTGCAGCATCAGCAAAGACAAAAATTAAGGCTGAGAAATGTTATCAAATTATCCGACACAACTAGAAGAAAACAAAGACGAGAATTTTTGGTCAGTTTGTACTGGCATCTCTTTTGAATTCCAGTCTTTCCAATGCAATACGTACCTAGTGGTTGATATATCGCTTTAACAACAGATGAAGCTGGAACAAAGCGCTAACATTGAAAAAAGGGAAATGCTGCCCCCTGGTGGAAAAGGAAAAAAAAACATTGCCAGGGGTCTGTCCAGCACTTTATCGGCACCTGTATTTCCTCCATTCCGTTTCTATGTGAATGACAGGCGCAGTGTCAGCGAGTAGTGTAAGTTGAAACGGTCTCATGGCTTCTGTTGTCCACCTCGCTGATACTTTGCAAGCATTCCCTTTTTAATCATCCGTCCCCTCGCCACGTGTGCTTCATCAAAACATTCCTCGCACTATATTTATCTTGAAGCGTTTTCCGAGCTCAGAAGCTTCCCCCGAGACACGTGACAAGCTGTAATAGAATTTTTCCCGTCGTCAATCAAAAAGGAGGGACGGCGAGGGAGGAAAACAAACACCTCTGATAGGGAAGATAAATCCTTGCAAGGGGGACTCTTGGAAAGATGAACCTTACCATTAAAAATCTCGATCATGGGGACGATGGAACGGAGGAGATGCGAGATTTGGAGTGTTATGCCATTTTTGGAAAGGGTAATGACAAACTATACCGTGTACAGTGATGCCTCAGCTTACGAACGCTTTAGCTCACCAACTTTTCACATTTTCACACTTTTCAAGAAAACTAAGAAGACATTGATTTTTGAAGACCACCAAGTCCTGAATGATGACACTGACGGAACTGCGAGAGTGATGTTGTCTAATAAAAACATTTTTCACTGTATGCAGGTGTACCCCAACATCGTTAGCAACACGTGGCGTTGAATGGCGGAAGCATTTTCTGACAAAGCTGGATCCTACTGGACCCTCTGCATCCTGCCCACCACCTTTTCCAGCGACTCCCCTCAGGCAGGCGCTACTGATCCACGCGCACCAAATCCGGTAGACATTTAAACAGCTTCTTCCTCCAAGCCATTAACTCTCTAAAGAGTAACCCAAACCTAACTGGATAGTGCCACCATTTTACTATTTTTTTTGATGATACTAGTGCATTGTGTTCCACTGTAGAAAAATTCCTTGTGTGTTCTACATACTTGGCCAATAAAGATGACTGCTTCTGATTCTGAAACTGCCCATTCCAGTGTTTTTGTCATTGTCACTTGAATTCCAGGACCCACCAAATATTGAGTTTTAGGACGACATCAACATTCAGTAAAGCGTTCGAAAATTTAGACTCTCTTCTTTCATCGAAAAAAAAAAAAAAAAATTCCTAAATGCTATGGATCTGGAGTTATCTGAGCTTGAAATGAGGGTGGCTGTCCAAATTACAATGCAATACATACATATTAGTTCATGTTGCGCTTTAACAAATGCTAAAACTGGAAGAAAGCTCTAAATGGAAAAAGGGAAATGCTGCCCCCTCATGGAAGGGACAAAACATTGCCAGAATGAATGGCAGTGAATGAGTTGATTGTATTCATTAAGAACACGAGCAGTTGAAACGTATCCATGTACTTTTGACCCGAAGAAGCTTAAAGTGGCAACGGAAAAGTGTTTTGGAGTGCTAAGCGTGTGCCCTTCTTGTTGGTATGCTTCACAGCAGCGTCGATGGGGGTGTTGAGGCGCTTGGGCCACCATCTTGCCTGCAGCAAGAACATTTGCTATTCACCCTCTGAGGGTTGTGTCAGCAAACTCTCAGAGGTCAGCAGAAGAATCCAAGGCCACTCCCCCCACTTGAACATGAAACCAAATTGAACAAATACATCATTTTTTTTGGTGGTCTTTTTTTAAAATCACACCATGAGAAATGGGTGCCACGGTTGCATCAGCATATTGGGAACTAAAAATAAGGGCTTGAGGTTTGGTTGATTTCGCATCACTGTTGTCCTGAAGCGCAGCTAAAAGTAAAGGCATGTTGTTTGCTAGTGCGTGTGGTTTAGAAGGAAATGTTGTGGTAGACGATTGCTGCTCATTTAACATGCTGGTACAGTGATACCTCAGCTGACCAACTTAATTGGTTCCCAGAAAGTGTGTGTAAGGCGAAAGGTTCGTCCTCCAAACATTTATTTCCCATAAGAAACCATTACAAATGAGAATAATCCGTTCCCAAGTCCCCGTAAAACATAATTTTCTACTAAATAAGCCTTAAAACTACACAAAATATACCTTATTTTATGTAGAATAAATGAGCTATTGGATTGTATTGTATTGACCTTTGTGACGGTCGTTGATGTAGTTGCCTCCTGAGAATATCCGAGTAAAGTTGCCGTGCTTTCTCTGCAATCATACCCTCACTCACTGTCCCCTGCTAGCTGCTTTTCGTTCATCCAAATCAACAGAAGTTTTTCAACATCTTCTATTGCCTGAGATCGTTGCTTAGACAACACAGAAACACCCTTAGCTACACGTAGCAATGGTCGACTTAGCGTACTGCTACTGGGACGCTAAATCACAAAAACGCACACCTTGTTGGTGTTTTTCGATGATCTCCCTCTTCTGCTCGAACGTCATTATCTTTTGTGTCCTCTTTGGCTTAACACAAGCCTGTGGCGGGGTCTTTTTTGCTCCCATAATAGCAAAAGTACTCCACTCGATAACAAACCACATCCGCACTCAAAGAAAGGGAGCGACGATAACTAGACCGCCAGCCACCATGGCGCCGTGTGGTTTGGTTCGTCCACCGAAAACTAGTTTGTATGCCAAGATTATCTTCTTGCGAATTTAATATTCGTAAGGCGAAAAGTTTGTAAACTAAATCGTTCGTAAGCTGAGGTATCACTGTCGTCCTTTTTGGGTTGCCTTTTTATTTATTTATTGGCATTATGAACAACAACAAAGTCTAACCATAATACATTAAGTGCCATTCCAAAATGTATTCTGGAATTGAAAATATGACCTCGAGCGCCATCCCCAAATTTGTTTGGGAAATAGTAGTTAGTGTATCAACCTCACATTGCAGAGGTGTGTGCCTGCAAATGATGCCTCTTTCAAAAACAAATCCCCATTGCTATATTGGTCTCCTTATTTGCGATATAGGACAATGATAAGGTTAAATAAGTGATGGAATGGGACGAGATGTCTTATTCCCTTTACTTGACGCCCCTTTTCAAAGTAAAATCCGCCTCATTCCTTTTCTTAAAGAATGAGCAAAAGTGAGAGTGGGAAAAGAAGGCGCAGTACATTCTCACGAATGAGATCTCATTTTGCTTTGATCGCGCCCGTAAGCTAATTAACATGAACGCTGTCTCCTCTTTCTTCAAATTGCTATCTCACAGTCTGGCCACCTGACACAATGGGATGTAAAAAGCCACGGGTTTTTCGCACTGGTGCGCTTCTCACATCGTATCGGAGAGAGAGAGACGTTATAAAGAAAAAGGCAGCAGGCGGCCCGGACGCAATTATTCGTCGCCGGTCATA
Source organism: Hippocampus bargibanti (assembly GCF_051943395.1). Taxonomy (NCBI): domain Eukaryota; kingdom Metazoa; phylum Chordata; class Actinopteri; order Syngnathiformes; family Syngnathidae; genus Hippocampus; species Hippocampus bargibanti. The sequence continues at coordinate 662,758 of NC_142745.1, read as the reverse complement.
AGAGAAGTCATCGGGAGGTGGAATGGCTTTTAGATTTGCACCTCATCATCAGGCCCGAATGCAAATTACAGTACATGTGTCAAAGACTGTGTCGGTCTTTCTGCATTTACATACGCTGGACACATCCAAACGCAGAAGGTCCAAAGTTTAGGCAGAGGCTCCAACAGATGATGTTCTCAGAGAATGGCGAACAGAGGTGCTGGAGGATGGGCCATCATGGGAGGAAAAGCCCTTACACGGGAGGTACCACCAAACCATGAGCCACCAAACCATCCTAGTAGTAGTAGTAGTAGTAGTAGTAGTAGTAGTAGGAGTTCTCAAGAAGTCCTATCAGTGGCTGGAGAGGGCTGGCCTAAAGGACAGCACAGAGGCACTCATCCTGGCTTCTCAAATTACGGCTGTGTACTGCAAATTTCCCCATTGTTGGGAGTGACCAGGTTGGATAGGATCAGAAATGAGTACATTAGAGGGACAACTCATATTAGAGGATTTGGAGAGAAAGTCAAACTGAGATGGTTTGGACATGTCCAGAGGAAAGGAGAGTGACTCTATCAGGAGAAGGATGCTGAGCCTTAAACTGCAGGGCAGTAGACCGAGAGGAAGACCAAAGAGGAGGTCTATGGATGTGGTCCAAGAGGCCATGAAGGTAGCTGGTGTGAGAGAAGAAGATGCACAAAACCGGGTTAGATGGAGGGCATTGATTTGCTGTGGCGACCCCTGAAGGGAAAAGCCCAAAGGAAAAGAAGAAGAAGACAAGACCCAAGGTGTAGGTTGTGCAAAGATCCAACTCATAACTGCAGGGTGGAAGATGTATACATGGAGCACCATCACCAGGTGACTGGAGTAGTCTACCGAAACATCTGTACGGAGTATGGACTGGCAACCCCAAGGTCAAAATGGGAAACACCTCCAAAGGTGGTCGAGAATGACCGAGCAAAGATCCTGGGAGCCTCAACAGAAATAACGCCGGTGGAGCCAATTGTCGTGCCCAAACAAAAGCAGGTTGCGAGAACAAAATGGCCACAACAAAAAGGACCAAGGACATTTGCGGCTCACTGCTTCATTAGGCGGCCGGTTCATTAAGGGCCCTTTTCACTGCGAGAAAATGATGCTTTTCTGTTATCGGACATTTTCATCATATGACGCTAATGGGCTGGCAGATCCTCTTCAAGTCTGTAATCAGTAATCATAAAAAGGCAGTGATTGCGGCGCAGCTCCAGACTGTGAAGGTGCATCGTAATAACTGTTTACTAGATTTCGCCACGCTGCTGCCGCTACTGCTAAATGCGCCAGGCCTCGTAGTCTTGTTGAAATGACAGCGGGGGGTGGGGATGATGAGGGGAATCGCCAGCCTCTAAGTACATGTGCTCTCACGTGCACAGTGAGTATGCTGAAAACTTTGGTTGAGCTTCTTTTACACAGCAACATTAGGATAAATTGCACAAAGCAAAACGTGTACGTGCACATGTACATGTACATGTATATGCTTTTGTTGGTACAATATGCCTTGTTGAATTGTCTGGATACATTATACAGATTGTACGTCGTGAAATGCAAAAACAAAAAGGAAAAAAAAAAGACTTGAAGCGGCAGTTTTGCTCAGGCTCTTCAGATACAGCTGCCTTTCCAGCAGCTCATGTATTTTGTTTTTCTACTTTCATTCCTTTCGTCACTTTGCTACTGTGAAATGCAAATTTCTCCACTGCAAGACTAATAAAGGCAAATCAAATCCAATCCAATCCAGATGATGTCACTGGCAGACTTCAGGGTCAGCGCCTTTCTTTGTCAACTATTTTGTTTTGTAAACTAAGCTAACCTCCAACTTTTAAACAGCTTCTTTAGATGGTGCAAAAGCAATAACAAATGTCATTGTTGTTTTTATAGCATCATAATCCCAGTGGTGTTACACTTCCTCTTGCACTGTATCCGCATCATAACTTTCCTAAGAAGAAATAAACTATTGATTTCATATTTCAAGGAAACGCAAAGACCCAAGTTTTTGTTGTGCAATATTGATTTTTTTTTTCAATTCTAGGCCGCTTGTTCACAGTCACCTAGTCTGATTTTTGGAGACTCTATCCACCCTTTACCGAGCCGCTGTTCCAATGATCTTTTTGAAAAGACACAACAAGTGCGTCTGGGAAAAATATCATCCTCAACACGCACCATTAGCACTGGAGCCCCACAGGGATGCGTCCTCTCTCCACTGCTCTTCTCCCTCTGCACAAACGACTGCACCGCAACGCACCCCAGGTGTCAAATTCATAAAGTTCGCAGACGACACCACAGTCATCGGTCTCATCAAACGAGTCTGCGTACCGACAGCAAGTGGAGCCGCTGGAGTTCTGGGACTGCCGACACAACCAAGAGCTGAACGCGCTCAAGACGGTAGAGATGATAGTAGAATTTTCCCAAGTGTGAACTAAAATGTGTACCAAGGTCCGTAGCTGGATAGTCTGTTTCAAAACAACAGACTTAATTCCAAACTATTTTATATCGTGCAACCACTAGTTGCAATATAAGTGACTAAATTCAACAATAAACTTTTTCACTTTAGGAACCTATTTTTTACGTTTTAAGACTGAACGCTGAATATTCAGGAAGTCTTGTTTTCGAGTTGATGACGATCCCCACGTGACGTCACGTTTAGAACGCCCCTGACCGAGAAAGCGACACACAATGCATTTTGCGGTACTTTGTTTGGTCTGAAAATTAGACAATTAGCGAAATTAGAAGGAAAACATAAATGACGCGATGGTGAATCGTTGTGTGTTGCACCAAGACTACTATTTGATATTCTCGGACACAAATTCCCAGCAGAACTAGAGATTGGGCGCCATCTTTTGCATTTTCTGGGACACTACATTTCAGTCCAGATGCCATTGACGTCTCGAATTGATACGGAAGGACTCCTTTAATCGATTGCAAACATGTTTGCCTTCCTCTTCACAACTATTTGAATCATATTCATCACTGGATGAGTAACAAGAAAGCCTCTTCTCCCAATCTGAAGCCATTGTTTTGATTCTCAAGCAAGGCAAGACGTCTTGGCGGGACCTTCTGAAACTGGCCATTTCCGGTTTCATTTTGAAGTGGTTTTTGGACACTTTAAGTCATTTTTATTTCTGTTTTTCATTTCACTAAAATATCAGCCTGCGTGTTTTGGCTATTTTAGATGCTATTAAACGTTTTTCTGATGTCAGTTAGGAAAGAAAAAAATGCCGTCGGTTGTCTTTTAAGTGCTTCCTTGCATTTCACCAAACGAAAAAGAAAAACACCTGCCAGGGTATGTTCAAAGTGAAGAATGCACCAATGGGACATAGATTAAGAGAGAAAATCAAGACATGGCTGTTCAGATGACAACTCCACTTCCTCGTGGGAGATAGGGTGTTCCTGCTTTTCTTTTTTTTTTCTCAATACAGCATTCCTCCCGAGACGCCAACATGACAGCACATGTCCCCCTCCTGCCTTACGCGAAGTAAAATCTCTTTTCATGAATAATGCATCTTTCTGCCAAACTATCGTAGCAAGTCGCTCTTGCAGTCATCAATCAGTCGTGTAATTATCGGAACCAAGTTTTAAATGCCACAACCATTCATCATGTTTCATTTTTCATTTTTTTCCTTTAATGAATTCTAAAACATTGATAAACGACAAGGGCAGAATTACATAAGTTTGGACATTCAAACAAAACAAAAAAAAACAGGTAAAACATTCAGTTTCGTTTCAAAGCAAATTGCACTCATTTCCAGACCACCATGTTCTTGATTTAGCCAAAGTGGCTTGCTTGCGTTCTTCATGCAGCACAGACACTCGACTTGTCTTTTTAATTGACAATGTCTGACGAAAGGTAAAGCAGCTGGGCTGCTTCGCAGGGTATTGTTCAGTTTGTAGAACATGACAGTGGAACAACCACTTCCCTGATCGCAATATTGCATCGGCATTGTCTGCTGAAAAATGTTGAAAAGGCGGTGGTCTCATGTTGCGGATGGAAATGGCTGAATACAAAAACAAAGTCTTAGTTTGACAAAGAAAATGTCTTGTTTTGACTAGAACCACATTCATAACTCAGAAACTGCTTGGATGGATTGTTGTATACTAGTTGTACGGTAATAGCAAACGGATTGATGAAAGCAGCTGTGAGCTATTAGAGGAGAATAAAAACAATAGAACACAGGGCGCACCGAGTCAGTGAGGTCGTTTTAAATTTCCTTCTCAAATGTCATTGAATTCAATAACTAATACATTTAACCGGCAATTGATCTGAGAAGTCGCTTCTGCGAGTGTACAAAACTTCCTGATTCTGAAAATATGACCCCAGCTAATCACTCGATCATTCGCAAAGTTACTCCACAAGTTGAAAGAATTCAATTAAGGGTCGAGTTTAAAAACACCTCAAAGGCAAACATGATCATTTGAAAAGCTTGTGCAACAAGATCCGAGATGAAACATCATTTTTTTAATTGATTGCCTCTCATAAGTAGCGCTTCTCGCTCCCACCGATGACTGACAGAGGGCAACGGCATGAGGGGTGCACTCTAAGGATCAATAAACAGTTGAAGCAAAGACAATAGTTTAAATGGAATGATCACAGTATTTACACAAGTCTGATTTACACCAGATCCCTGATCTGGTGTTGGAGGGGGAGCCGAAATGGCCTGAAGGGAAGAAGTGATTAAACAATCGCACATTATTATGTTGAGATGGGGTGGTGGGGGGGGGGGGGGGGGGATCATCAGTCACAATGGGACAATGGAAGAAAATGAAGGTCTTCTGTATATAACTCAACTCAACTCTTGCTCTGTATTTACAGACCACTTTCAACCATCTAATGCTACATACAAAGTGCTATTCATGGAGCAACGATCATAAACAAGCAATAAATCAGTCACAAAGATAGCAGAAATCACCAGGGAGTACAACAGGCTCGATCCCCTCTGAGACTCCGTTTAGTTCTTGGTACTTCTAGTAATGTCTGTTCAGCAGACCCAAAGCGCCGGAAAGGTGTGTAGAGGTGGACGAGATTGGAGAGGCAAGGTGGCGCGAGGTCACTTAAAGATTTGAAAATAAATAATTGGATCTTGTAAAGAACTCTAAAATGTATAGGGAGCCAGTGAATGGGTAGGAGTTATGTGCTCCCTCTTACGAGCATCAGCATTCTGGAACAGCTATAGACCCTGAATGGAGAATGGCTTACTCCAAAGTAAAGTGCGTGACAGTGCTTTATTTTCCGATGTATAAGGTGCACCGCCAATGAATGACATGTTTGAAAATGTTTTTCACGTGGAAGGCACGCCACATTATAATGCACTACAACAGAGGCTGGGGTTACACACATTTTTCTACAGAGGGAAATGGAGTCATTGGCTGCTTTTGTGAGACCTCAATATGACTTCACATATAAAGCATCCCGACATATAAGGCGCATAGTCGTCTTTTGAAGAAAATCAAGACTTTTGGATGCGCCTTATACACCGGAAAATACGATAAACAAGCCGGGATGTGACAAAGGCATGAATTACTGCCTCAAGGTGCTCATTAGTCTCGGTATGGTGAATGGGAGATTGTGGAGTGCAACACTACAATTGTATACACTAATTGTATGCTATCACATTCTGGGTGAGGCAACAGTCGTTTTTCCAAGGAAAATGTCTTACTGGCACTAAAACTAACTATTTACAGAGTACCTTTGATATCGCCCGTCGGCCGCCGAGTAAGACCTCATGTCGGGCGCGGAGCGCTGGGTAAGGTATGCGCTTGGTGGTGACATGTTCCCAGAACCACAATTTAATGAGCCATTCGCAGTTTCACTGTCCACCCTTCATTCCGGGGGACTCTACGCCTCCATTCTGGGGGATTCACGCAACCATTTCGGGGGCTTCACTGTGTCTTAATCCCCTTCCCGTCTGGTATAAAAAGAGGTTTTTATCTTATAAATCAGTTCTTCAATGAGACGGATACAACGGCGGGATTTCTTTGCGCCCATGGCGCCCGCCTGTAGAGAGAGTGACTGGACTGCTTCCTGGCGGCGTTCCATTTCCGTCGAGACATAGGGGATCGTAAAGCGGACGTTACCGCTCACTCCGGTGTAGTCGTCGGTACGACGGCGTCTTTAGAAAGCCCTCCGGAGTATAGAACCGCCGCCCCGCGTCCCTTGTGATTCTGGATTCAAATGTGGCGATTCAAATGTGCCTATGAACAAAACGTGAGCCTTGTTTAGGGCGCCGTTGCATTTGGTTGCGTCGCGTGGTGGAATAATATTTTATGAGCATAGCAGATTTGTGCTTCTCCTGTCACCTTGTGACAAATTCCCCCATTGATCCGAGATAAGTGATGTTACGCAGACAACACATAGCGCCTGATGGATTTATGGCCAGGTGGCAGATCGAGCGAAAGCACTTCTTCTTCATCCTTCCATCAACAACTTGTATTGAAGAGCCGCATTTGATTATGTTTGCGCATCAAAAGAAAAAAAAACACGAGCAATGGCAGATGCACAGTAACTGCCTGCTTGGAAAATGAGTGTCGACTCAATATCCTTTGCTCAATGCAGCGCTTCTTTTCATCCCAAGATTTTTCTGCAGTCTGTAAATCTCGCTCTTCGATAGGTTCCACTTCTTGGTTCCGTTTGTAAGATAGCAAGGACATTTCTCTGTTGTGACGGTTCAAGTAACAGTCGCTTAGTGTAAAGAGGCTATCGGAGGAAGCAGTCACTGAGAACGGATCACAATCACGACGTCTCCTGCTCGGAGGAATTGAAATCTGGTCAAACGTCACTGCGCCATGTCATGAATGTCAAGCGGTGACATGCTATCATCCCGCTCTACCAGGAGGCAACCAGTTCAGCTCATCCTAGTGCGGCAACATGAGTCGACGACGTCTAGGGTTGTGGTTTCTATTTATCAAAGTGTCCTTTTCACCAGTGGATCAGAGACGTCATGGGTGAAATGTGCTCGTCTGCTACAAGCTAAGTTTTGAAATCAAACACACAGCTGTAGCATCCGTTGACGAAAAGAGACTGTCTTACATCTCCTGTCCCACGTAAATCCGCTTCAATTCCAACCACGCCCCATTTCCGCTGAAAAAAAAAAAAAAAGCCCAATCACGCCATAACTGTCTTTTTATTATCTTCTCATGCAGTCGTGACACCGTTTATTGAGAGCTTTCTGCTTTTCTCGACAAATAAGATGCCATTCTCAGATAGCCTGATATGTTCATGTGCGAACCTGGACTCCTTCTACCCAGCGGCGGACTTAGACCAGATGAAATGAACGGCGCTGGCGACTGATGGACGAGCGAAATAGCCAAGCACGATTTACCAGGAACCTGAAAGGTCATCTGAATGTGTAGGCAGTCCAAGGGGGAAACAAATGCTTCTTTACCAGGACTCGGCTCACCTCGAAATGGCATCAGTGCGACAAACACAAACAAATTGCAGCCGAGTGTGCAGCTCAGTTGCTGTGCAGTGCGACCGGCCACGTGTGTACAACACACACACACACACACAAAAATCGACTGTGTAGCCAGTCTCCACAATGACTCCGTTAGCTGCCTTTCCAGTAGCTGTAAGCAGCTTTCGGAGGAGTGAACGCAGTCTGCTGGAAATGCTCTCTTTTTTTGTGCCTTCAAATTGCAGCTACTTAGATGGAAGTCAATCATCCCAAGGTCCATAATATCCTGGGGACTCTTTTGCTTCGCTGCACAGATCCATTTGGAAGCACATTTTGGACATGTTTCCTTATATTTTGGACTTCCCAGTTAGCTTGTTGGTGTACAAGGTGTCCCAAAGGTCCCACATTGCTTTTTTCCCCCCTTTTCTATTTCATTTTAGGTAACTGATGACTGAGAATAGACAGAATAGAACTTATCATAATTAAAAGTTTCATGCTTAGTTGGCCGAACGTGTGTGGCGACAAGGCCAGTTGTATACACGATGGGGCCAGAAAATCTGGGGTCAATCTGAGGTGAACAGGCACAGCCTGTTAAACTGTCATCATCATGTAGGAGATCTGGTCTTGGGAGGGATTTGGGACTTGGTCAACTCCTTCACAGGAAGAGCTCATTAGCCAGGTTACAAATCTTTCAGTTCATGGAAAGAAAACCCATTAAAATGTCTTTGTTCTGTTGGTTTATGGATGTTGGTGCTTGGGACGTCCAGCGGTGTGGTATTCAAATCAAGAAGACTGTGTTTTATTCATGTATCACTTCAATTTGCATATACTCAATACTGTACTAAATGCACTGCACATGGGAAATGGCAACCAAGCACACAAAACTACGACTCAAAGGCCATTTTCAAACCTCACATTCAACCTTTCAAGACAGCGTTGCTCAACCATGAAGAAACAGCCAAGTATCACACGAAAGGCAGCAGAATTCTACGAGGTGCACGTCTGCGTACGCTCTCTTGGCAGTGGCTGACTCACCACTTTGAAGTATTCAGCGCTGCATTCCATGCCGCGGTAGTAGCAGGACAGCAGCATGTCCTTGATGTCGTGGCCCGTCCGATCGTAGAACTCACGCATGTTGAATGGGCGGGGCTTGTAGTTGTCAAAGTCCGCCCTCTCCTTGAGGACCTCCAGAACGTGTTCCTCCACCAAGTGCGGGTCCCGAATCTCATACCTGCACCAGAAAGGTCATAGGTCACCAGAAAAGTCTGTTAGCTAAAGCGTCCCGAGGTATTATTAAAGTGCCTTCATTTCTAATTGAGAACATTACAAAAATATGTGTTGCGATTTATGAGCTTAACTCAATTCAATTCTGAAAAGAATTGCATAATATGATCGCTGAATTCATTTTGTGTGCCTTTTCCAAGACAAGGTAATGCTCGTACAAATGTCAGGTCAAAGCAAAGTGCTCCAATTATTTCCTTTGTGCACGTCGCTGGCCAGCTCGCCGGGCAACGTTAGCCCGCCGCCGAGGTGGCCAAACATCATTAGAAACACCGCACGGCCTCCCTTGACGGGGTTCTCCTTTACGTCAATGAATTGCATCCGCAGCTGCTGCTTTAGAAGCAACGCAGAGCTGCCAGGAGAGCACTTAAGCCACCACTTTCAAAAACACAACCAGCGGCCACAATTAAAGTACACGCGGCCTCCGGAATAATATGGCGGGCGGGAGGTTTTTTTTTTTTTTTTAATATTGCCCTTCGTCTGCTCCCGAAAGAAACGATGTCGAGAAACAGAGAAAGGTGGGAGTCCTTCAATTGGATTTCACTTGGATTTTCTTTCTAGGGATACAAACGAATGAAAGCAGATCTGCATCCGTTCAGGAGACCATTTTCAAGGTACAGATCAGAAAATTCTGCATACGCGCACGGCTGTCATCCAATCAATCACATGTTCTTCCATCATGGTTAATAATAATAAGAAGAAGAACAAGAAGAACAAGAAGAACGAGAAGAACAAGAACAAGAAGAACAAGAAGAGGACGAACAAGACGAAGAAGAACGAGAAGAAGAAGAACAAGAAGAAGAAGAACAAGAAGAAAAACCAGCAACATTTTTGTGATCTGACCAAGCCACTTGGATGAGAAGCGAAACGTCCGACACCTTCAAAGAAGTCCAGCTGAAGAAATTCTTTTCATTGTCTTGTGTGGTTATTATTGTGGTAACAATGTGACATTTTCATCACATCTCCTGTCACTGCCTTGTATTGTTTTATTTTTTTTCGCCCCCGACAATAAAAAAACGAAGAAAAATAGCCAGGGTTACGAGCGCTTTTGTTGGGAGCAAAAGGGTTCGGCCGAGATGCCAGAGAGAGCCTTAAAAGGTTTGGCGTGTTTTTGTGCCGTGTTGTTGACGTCTTCTCCGAGTGGGCCGGCAGCAAGTGAGACAGGTGTCAAAACATTGCTTTGCACTCAGCGTGCCACTCGCGCCATTTTACAGTCATCGCCTTCATTGCTTCCTTTTCTCCAAAACAAACACGGCTTATAAAATATAGAAATGGAGCTCACACCAAGCAAAATACCTCTTTTCCGAGATGCTCCTGTCATGCAAATGTTAACAAACAACAAACAAACAACGACTGCCGTGTTAGCATGGTACCTTCACATCAATGACAAATGCAGGATGTCCGTACATATTTTATCTGATTCCATTTTATTGATTGTGACCACAATTGTCACCTTGTGTCTGTTTACAGGCATAAAATGGAAGTCAACTTTTGCTCCAAATTGACATACAGTGATAACTTGGCTTACCAACTTAATTGGTTCCCAGAAATTGTGGTAAGGCAAAAGGTGTGTCTTCCAAACATTAATTTCCCATAGCAAACCATTAAAATGAGAATAAAATGTTCCCAGGTCCCCATAAAACATCATTTTCTAATTTTCTAAGCCTTAAAACTACACAAAATAAACCTTATTTTATGTATAATAAATGTGCTATGGTATTATAATTAAAGAAATAAACGGTACAGTATAATAAAGTCGTTTTATTGACCTTTGTGATGGTCGTTGATGGCTTGATGGAATGGAGAGGCCGCTTTCATCAGCATTAAACACTTGAGGAACGTAGCCACCTCCTTCCATCATCTTAAGGAATGATTCATTGTAAGCATTGGCAGCTTAATGTCAGAAGCAGCTGCCTCACCATGACGAATGACACCATGAATCCCTGTACGACGCTTAAAGTTCTCGAACCATCCGTGGCTAGCCTTGAAATCGTTAATGGATGACGAACTTCCAGGTTGCCTCTTGACGATATCCGAGTGAAGTCGCCGTGCTTTCTCTGCGATAATTTGACCTAGTTCCTCATCAATTGTGTTTTGTTTAGCTGGGTTGATAGCTTTTTGCATCAAGTGTACAGATGACTTGTGCGGGTTATTTGTGGAGTCTGATTGATGGGATATTTTAACCTTGCAGTCTGCCTTTGAACTATCAATAAAGTTGAAACGAGTCCAAATTTCACTGTTTTCTATCCATTTTCTCACTCACTCTCTGTCGTCTGCCTATCTATTTATTATTTGCAGCTTTGTGTTTCTGTAAACACCCCCACTGCTGCGTTCTTGACCAATCACGTGCGGCTTTAACTGAAGACTGGGGGCGGGGAAAAGAGGACAAAAACAAGTCGGCTGCCATTTCCTTTTTAGGAGAACGGGCTCGGTCGCGAACGACAATTCACTCATTGTGGCGCTCCGTGTGTATCCTGAAAAATAGTTTGTATGCCAAGATTAAATCCTTGTGAATTTAACGTTCATCAGCCGAAAGGTTCGTTGGGTATCGCTGTATTTACATATTTCCTTCTCTTCTCATGTGTAACGTATCCTTTCATCTGTTTGTCCTCCCGCGTCAGTTGACATCACGTTTCATGTCAACCTCTGCAGCCATGCAGCATGTCAACATTTGTTTGCCCACCAAATGTTTCAACACCTCGTCAATCACACACACAGGCATAAGAGCCCAGCGGCCATGCATGCATCGCAGTCTTCTGTCCTTCCTTCTTCCCAGTGCACCTGCAGCCATTTGTCCGGTACTGAGCAGATCAAAACAAATCTGAGGGAGACACGAAGCCCATCTGGGAAAAGTGTCTTTTTTAAGCAGCAAATCATAACAAAAGGAGATCTCGGGACACATTTTTGCCGCTCATCTCAAGACTTCTTATTCGGTGGGAGGCAGAAGGTTTTATCCAACTGACCGTCAGATGGAATCAAAGCAGGGGCGGCTGACTGAAGCGCCATTCGACCTCAAACAACAGAGTGACAGCCAGACTAACACATTTTCCGGCGTATTTGGCGGAGGGTTGCCCATGCCAAGCAATCCAATTTGGATGGCCTCCAAACTGTACACGGAAATACATCTCTTCTGCGTTCTGTGCAAGCCCTCAGTCGTACAGGAGTGGTCCATCGATGAAAAGGTTTCTTCAGACGACATCTGGACTTCTTTCAAGGTGTCGGACGTTTCGCTTCTTATTCAAGACACTTTGTCAGCAAACTAAAGTCTTACTGGTAGTATCGGCCCTATATGTATATATCCCTACTGTCCAGACATGGCGTGTTGCCGGACTCTGCTATGATAGGTCCCTGCTCTCAGGTTGGGGGGAGCAGAGGACGACTCCCTGCAGCTGCTCCACTGATAGTTCCTGTCGTTCTGACTAACGACTGGCCTGATTGCCCCACTTCCTTCCACCGGTATCACCTCGTCAACATTACTAATCCTATGTTCCCTAAAAAGGCTGTTGTGAGACTAATAAAGGCACATCCAATCCAATCCAATCCATATCGGTTTCGTGAAGGATTTAGCTGTTTTATAAAAATGGCTTCTTTGACTGCCCTTTCAAACCATCTATGTTCTTCTTAACCTCATTGTCGTCAAATGAGCGGTTGCTAGCTTTTAGGTGCATATGTACTGCCGATTGAGGACCACTAGAATTATGCCTGCGATGTAGATGGAGTCTTTTTTGGAGAATTTGTCCCTCCTGTATTTGCTGACATTTTTCATCAACATCCATGCAAGTTCAGTGGGGACTACGCCGACTTTACAGTGCAGAAGTAGTAGGTTCTATTCCAGTTTGGCCGCCCGGTGTGCTTACTTTCAACGTTTAGCTTGTAGCAGACGTGCACATTTCACCTTGACGTCCCTGAATCACTGGTGAAAAGAACGCTTTGATTTTCTCCTCTTTCATCTAGAACTGCTTCACACAACAAAGCGGGTGCAGGAAGTGCTGAAGATTGAATGATTGTGTTTTTGTCTTATCCTATTATTTTGTTACCCAAAGAGAGCCATTAAAGCTTTGATGGCTCTCTTTGGGTAGCGCCTCCAAACGCCGCCCAGCATATGGAAAAAGTGGCGCAAGAACCGGTGTCCACAAGCTCACGACGCTCACCTGCCGTTGAGCAAGGCCAGCAGCTCCCCGGCGTGGTACAGGTCGTTGCGCGTCACCCGACTGAAGCGGAAGGCGTTCAGGTTGCAGAAGGTGACCGCGGGGAAGTCCATGAGCGGAGCGGCGACCTCGTCCAGCTTGGTGATGTGCGGGTACTGGAAGTACAAGTGCACGCGGTCCACGCACACCAGAGCCAGCACTCCCACGGAGCCCAGAAAGAAAAGGATCCACAGGCTGCGCTTGACGCACATGCGCTCGTACGTGAACATGTGTGAGATGCCGTGCAGCGTGGAACGGCTCGCAAACACCTCGATGGGAGCCGGTCTCGTGTAGTCCAGGTCCTCCGAGTCCGCTTTCGCTTCCATTCCGTATGAGTGAAGCCTGCTTCGTTCGATATGATGTATGTGAAATTTCGATGAAAACAATCGTCTCGAAGGATCAATCGCGTGTGAACGCGAGCTTCTTTTCCGCGTGGCTGACTTGGCGTGTCACGGTTCCGAGTCTGCCAGTTCACGCCCTGATCGGAACGCGCGGAAGCCGTCGTTCCGCGTTCGACGAGCTCAAGTGCCGATCTCCACCGCGGTCGCAGCCTTCACTCGCAAAATTGAGCCGCCGCTTCGTAGACAATGCGGTGCATTACGGTAGTGTGCCGCCAGCCGGCGGCGAATGCCGCCTTCAAAATAAAAGCGTCTCAAATAATTTCGGATGTGAAAACAAAACGTTTCAAAGGCAATTCCTGGCTGTCGAAGAACACATAAGATTACCCGTAGGGAGAATAAGAACTCTCTAAACAGTGCGAAGAAACGTTCCGACATGATGACGTGATTCTTGATCATTTCGCCCGTTTTTAAAAAGTATCAGGGTTATATAGCTGGAGTGATCTAGTTTCCTTGAGTGTTGGTCTAGTTGAGGGATAACTAGGATTCCTCCTTTAAGCCTGTTTGAAAAATTGACGGAAAATGTTAGAATGCAGGTCAATGTGTACGAAATGAAGTCATTTTCACTTATCGGAGAGCCAGGGTGCGGGATTTAACCCAAGTGTTAGGCTCGTTGAGAGATAACAAAACATCACTTTTAATAATCTTTTGAAATAAGGATGGGGTCAAAATGCGATTTTTTTCGTGATTTTTTCCCCCCCAAAAAATATCGAATCAAAGTGATGTAGAATCACCATTTACTTTTTCGATCTTCGCTTGAAAAATCTTCTTGGCACTGTTCTGAGAGTTCTTATTCTTCCTTGGGTGAAGGTGATCCTTTCCCGACAACCACGAAACCACTTCTTTTACTTTTCTTTTTAAATCCACGCTACTGCCGTGCATATACTGCGTGTCTTGCTTTTATTTTGAAGGTAGCCGACACCGCTCGCTGGCGGCAGACGACCGTAATGTACGTAGTGTAGTCGGCTCACGACTTCAATTTTGCGAGTGGAAATTGGCTTTACCGCAGTCGCAACTAAGCCAAGAATCATGAACGAAAGATGTTATTGTCCAAGAAAGAAATGATGGACTTACTGCGTGGAGGCTTCAGTGCGTTCAGTTGTAATGAATAAAAGAGTATGATATTTTAAAGGTTTCTTTTTTTCCAAGAAGCGCAGATAGGTATATTATTCTGCTGTTTTACAGGCCGTGGCACCAGGAGACGATTTTGTGGTCAAGTGAGCCGCCACTGCGATCATCAATAAGATGCATTACGGTAATTGGCCGAGGTGAGTGGGGTGCGCCACCTTCAAAATAAAAACCCTTAAACTGCAGAACTCTCCTCTCGTCTGTGGCGGGTCTGACTGAATGTGTGTCAATGTACAATATGCATAAAACTACCGTAGGACATCTTAAGTGTGCAAACTCGCTCACCGACAGTGATGGTGGCGAGCATCACGGTTTGCACTGGGAAGGTAAAAATTAAGTTCACAATTCCACACGTGATTAGCGGTTTAGACTCTAAACTAAATTCACGCTCCCTCTAAACTTTAGCGGGAGCACGAATCTCATCGATATTGTGCCGGGTGAGATGAAGACTCGGCTGACACAAGGTTGTTTTTTTTAGCAACGAGCACTTTATTAGCAACCGGGCCACACAAAAACAACTATGCAGATGGCTACATCATACATTTCACAACAAAATGGAAAAGGTCCATTTGACTCTGGATCGCATCCAATAAAAGACAATCGATATGTGTGGGGCTACGGTCCGGCACGGTCCAGATTGGGGGAAAAAAACAACCCAAAAATAAAAAAAAATACAAATAATCAAACTTCCTCTGAAAACAAACTACATTAAAAAGTGCTATTCCAAGTCAAATCCAAAATATCTATGACAAATCCCAAAGTATTATAACCCCGTTGACAATGCGCAATATTTCTGATTCATTCCCAAAAATAACTCAGTGATTTTCACACCAACATTAAACACAACATTTTATGCTCATGATCTCTCTTGATCAACACATTGCAGATGATCACCTCATTGTTAAGGCATGCACGTCACTGGTTTGGACTGTTATAAACCGAGCTCCGGATAAGAAAGATTTTGAAAGAAGAAAATGTCAGATCTTAATGTGATTTTGATTATTGAAAGCATTATGGTTGGATACCTGTGGTGGCCTAGTGTGCCTTGGGGCATCACTAAAATGATTGACTAAATAAAAGTCATTGATGACTGCTCATTTCGCTCCTAATACCTCCGCAAAACAACTTTGGTGACAAATTGAGCAGGAAAAGCTTTTTTCAGCAATGTGAAAGGTTTATCGCCAGCGTGGGTTCTGATGTGACTTGATGACTGCTCATTTCGCTCACACAATTGTGATTCCTAACCTGATACCTCCACAAAAAACTTTGGTGACAAATTGAGCAGGAAAAGCTTTTTTCAGCCATGTGTCTTTTTTTGTGACGCTTTAAAGATTTCTCATAAGAGAATCTTTTGTTACAGACAGAGCAGGAAAAATGTTTCTGACCAGTGTGGGCTCTGGTGTGTATTTTTAAGCTTGCCATCAGAGAGAATCTTTTGTCACAAATTGTGCAGGCGAAAGGTTTATCGCCAGTGTGGGTTCTGATGTGACTTTTTAAGCTTTCCTTCTCAGAGAACCTTTGACCGCAAACTCTGCAGGAAAAAGGCTTCTCATCAGGGTGTGTTCTTGTGTGCTCAGTCAATTGTTCCTCTGTCAAGTACCTTTTGTTACAAACAGAGCAGACAAAAGACTTCTCATCGGTGTGTGTTCTGAGATGAGCTGTCAAATATCCCTTTGAGGAGAAATTTTGGCCACAAACTGAGCAGGCAAAGGGTTTCTCGCCAGTGTGTATTCTTGTGTGGATTGTTAAACCTCCCTTCTGCGAGAATCGATGGCCACAAATTGAGCAGGCAAAAGGTTTCTCGCCAGTGTGTGTTCTGGTGTGTAATTTTAAGGTGCCGCTCTGGGAGAATCTTTGTCCGCAAACTGAGCAGGAAAAAGGTCTCTCACCAGTGTGTGTTCTTCCGTGTAATTTTAAAGTTCCCTTCTCGGAAAATCGTTGTCCGCAAACTGAGCAGGGAAATGGTTTCTCACCAGTGTGGCTACTGATGTGCGCTCTGACGTGAGACTTGCGAGAGAATCTTTGGCCACAAACAGAACAGGCAAAAGGTTTCCCTCTGTGGTGGGTTATGTTGTGTATTTTTAAAAGTCTCTCATCAAAAAATATTTGATTGCAAACTGAACACGGAAAAGGATTCTCACTGGTGTGTGTTTTTGTGTGTATTTTTAAGGTTTGCTTCTCCGAGAATCTTTGGCCACATACTGAGCAGGGAAAAGGTTTCTCACCAGTGTGTGTTTTCGTGTGTATTTTCAAGGCTTGCTTCGCCGAGAATCTTTGGCCACATACTGAGCAGGGAAAAGGTTTCTCACCAGTGTGTCTATTCATGTGTCTTTTTAAGTGGCCCTTGTTGGAGAAACCCAGGCCACACAACGAACAGGCAAAAGGTTTCTCACCAGAGTGTGTTCTTATGTGACATTTTAAGATTTCTTTCCGGAAGAATCTTTGCTCACAAATAGAACATGAAAATGGTTTCTCATCACTATGGCAAATCATATGCCTCTTCAAACTGCTGGCATAAACGTACATTTTCCCACATTGTGAACATTCCCAGCCTTTGTCCGTTTCACATGTCACAAGACCTTCAAAGGTGTTATCATCAGGCCCGGTAGAGCGCGGAGTCGTGTCATCACCACCCAATGGTGGAGCGAAGACGCGGTCTGTTTGTGATCCTCCATCACTTGCTGATGTCACATGTTGACATCTGCTTCTGCCCGGAGGCTCCACCTCTCTGCTCGGCTCACCTTGGCCTGCATCTTCACTTTTTAAAGGCTCACCAGTCAATGAGAACTGGTAGATATTCTGCTCTTCTTCCTCATCTTTGATGGAGAGAGGCTTTCTTTCACCCCCCGTGATTTGGAGGTGCTCTTCCTCCTCCTCTTTGATATGAGTATTCCCTTTGTCCCCGTCTTTATTTTCAGGAGGGTCTGGCTTCTGCTTTTCTTGAAAGTGGGGGCCACTCTTCACTTCTTCCTTAATGTCGGAGGACTCCTGCTCCGCCGGATCAACATCTTCACTGTCATCTTCAAGACCCATGAAGATAAAAATAAAAGGTTTGGCAAAGTGAATTATTACGGTTTAAATTAACATGACAGGTTATTGTTTTGAGTTATACTAGCGGTTTATTGTCATTTAGTTATTACAATGAAAAAGGATAATAAGGCTTGTAACATTCATTTACCATCCACCCATCCACAATGCAGCAGCTATTTCGGCGTTGTTTTCTATTCATAGTGCTTGATGCTATTGTATCGGAGTCTCAACTGATTTATAATTATTTTTATGTACTATATATATATATATATATATATATATTATAATTGGCTTGGTCGATGAAAAGTTTTTTTCTGCCGTCATCTATACTTCTTTGAAGGTGTCGGACGTTTCACTTCTCATCCAAGAGGCTTCGTCAGCTAACTAAAATGTTTCTGGTAGCTCTGGCCCTATACATATCGATCCCAGAAGCCCCCAACCCTTGGGCCGTGGGTCATTTGGTACCGGGCCGCGCAGAAAGAATAAATAATTTACATAATTTACGTTTTATTTATTATCTGAGTCCGAACTATGTTTTATTTTGAAATATGAAATCAAAGCACACTCCCTTAACTCGCGCCTGTTCGAGCCGCTTTGTGAGGAGATGGACGCGGAACACAGACGCCTTCTCTTACACACCGAAATGAGACGGTTATCCCGAGATCGCATTTCAGTGACGTCGCAAAGCTCGCTTACTTGTGCGACATATTCAACCTGCTCAACGAACTCAATCTGTCACTTCAGGGGAAAATGACAAGTGGCTCTTCAAGTTGGCTGATAAGTAGTCACCCATTGGCGGAAGAATACCAAAGCACACGACCGAACAGGGCCCCAGCCGGCCTACCTTTCCACACGGCCTATATCTGAATGGCACACATCGATCGCCTTCACTGATTTTTTTACAGATACTTTTGCTATTATGGGACCGAAAAAGACCACACCACAGGCTCTTTGACCGATTTCATGCGGCTCATCAAGGGCTTTCACGTGACAAGCGTCAAAAATATTTGGCGCCGGCGCTTCCATTTGTCACGTACGGATAGACGGCAGGGGCGGGGCCACGCCTCCCCGCTTCCACACTTGCTGTCAATCCCCTCATCGACAGATACTGCGTATTTATGCCATTATTATACTACTATTACTATTATTATTATTATTATTATTACTATTATGTTGACAACGATACTAGTGCAGCGTGTTCTACCGGAAACAAATTCCTTGTGTGTCCTACATACTTGGCAATAAAGATGATTCTGATTCTGATTTATACGGGTCGCGGTCATCTCGTTAGTGTCGGATTATTGATGTTCACCTCGTATCTCTTCCTGTCTTTCTCAGCTTCGGTGCGTGTGTTGATCCGATCCCAGTTTTTCCCCCCCGCGTACTGTAAATGTCTGCCTTCTTTCGGGATTGTGCCTATTTTTGCACCACCGCCGGTTAGTTTATTTCTTACGATTCCGCTGGTTTACCTGTTTTTGGACCAGCACCATTTGTTACATTAATAAACACCTTGCAATGATCTTCTGTCTCTGTCGCCTGCTTGGGGATCCAAAAATCCCATTTCGTTTTGACGTGTCGGTTACTTTCTGCCTCGTTTGGAACGTGACACCATTCATTCACTATGTATCGTATTTTCATGACCGTAGGTCATCTCATCTCATCTCATCTCTGACTGGTTGGCCACCCCTGGTCTGGGGCAATAGAAGAGGTTGATTCTGTCTGAAGTCTGATGCCCATTCCATCGAGCCATCAACGACCAACACAAAGGTAAATAAAACGACTTCATTTTACAGTACAGTGTATTTCTTTAATTACAGTCCTTATGGAATGTGACTCCTTTCAAACAGCAATTCTCTCCGACCTGACACTCCATTCCATCAAGCCATCAACGACCATCACAAAGGTAAATAAAACGACTTTATTGTACAGCGCAGTGTATTTCTTTCATTACAATAAAAAAGCACATTTATTATACATAGAATAACGTATATTGTTTGTAGTTTCAAGGCTTATTTATTGAAAATTATATTTTATGGAGACCTGGGAACGGATTATTCTCATTTTAATTTTTGGGATACACACTTTTCACCTTTGTGTTGATTTAAGATTCCACTGCTTGAGGAAGCCGCCCCACTGCTGGGTTCACTTTGCACCTCAGCTTCACTTTTTAAAGCGTTACCAGTTGACAGCAACTTACAAATGTACTTTTCCTCCTCCTCCACCTTTTTGATGAGTGGGGGCTCTGGCTCCGCCTCTTCTTGACCGCAGGGGTCCTCTCCATCCACCACTTCCTCCTTAATGCAGTGGAGCTGTGGCTTCTCATCTTCAAGACACATGAAGATAAACACAAAAAGTCATTTTTCATGTTTCAAAAACACATGTCAAACCATGCTAACGTAATCCGACATTTTTTGTCCAAAATTGCTGAACAATCGTTCCACTTGCAAAATTCAAGCACACACACAAAAAAGTAAAAACCAAACACCCGCCCTGCCCCAATACACTGGGAATAAATTATCTAATAAATAAAATGATTGCAGTCAATCCAATGTTGCTGGCTTTCAAGGGCATGTGATGCACAGTGCTCAAATTATTAAAATAAATAAACAGCCTAAAGCAATCCTTCAAATTGTTGCTCTACTTTCTTTTTAAGTTTAAAACCTCTCAATGTCCTTGAAATACAAATTATTTTCGTGATATTGGTCGGATTGGAAGAGATCCGTTCCACACATCAATAAAGCAGAACAAATCCGAAACCTCAACAAGTGTGTTATTTCAGAATTGTTGACAAAACCCAAGAAGTAGCTCTCAGTTTCAAAACCGAGTGACAGAACGACAAGTGGCCAAACCTGCTCTGGGCGAACCAACTCGGGCGTACTCCAAAACAGCGTCGTCTTCTTTTGCTCCATTTTCTCCGAAGAAATCATCCTGGTCGTCTGCTGTCCTTCTGTAGAACATGTTCACGCGGTTGATTACAACAATTCACAATCAGACTTTAACTCCCGCCGGACGACGAAACTTGTTTTGTTATTGTGGTTAGCAGGATAGGCTAAATAAATACATCACATTTGTTGACAAAATAAAAAGCTTGAGCGAATGATTTACAGGACATTAAGAAATGAGGGATTACTGCATCGAGGCGTTCGCTTGTAAATAAGAAAAGAGGATCGGATTTCCAATTATTTGTATATTTTGTTGGTGTAGGATGCGTATCTTGTACGTATTTACAGGCCGCGGCACCGTTCGACGGCAAATTATTACGGACAAAGTCGGTCATACATCAATGATGTGTACAACATGTTCACACAATTTACAATCAAATTTTAACTCCCGCTGGACGACGAAACGTGTATTGTTATGTGGTTAGCAGGCTAGGCTAAATAAGTAGATACAAAACTACATTTGTCAACAAAATAAACTAAGCCGAATAATTTAACAGGACATGAAGAAATGAGGGATTACTGCATCGAGGCGTTCGGTTGTATTTAAGAATAGAAGATCGAATTTCCAATGATTTATATATATTGTTGTTGTAGAATGCTATCTTGTACGAATTTCCAGGCCGCAACACCGTCCTACGGAAATTCATTACGGACAAACTTTGTCACGTATCAATTACGTTCAGGACATGACTACACTGGTATATGTGGATTTAAATGGTGCCTGTTTGGGTTGGCGATTAATTAATTATAATTCCTGGTACCGAAAAAATCGCTCCAATTTATAATCGCTTGTGTTCATGGCAATTCGCGTTGCAAATAAATATGTCCAAATGGTATAGCCGTACTCATTCGCTAAGCTCTCGCACAGCAGCAAACACGAGCTGCACAACATTTCCTGATTTTTATGGTTGTTGTCAAATATACTCAAATGCCCATCACGAATTTTCAGTGATACCTCAGCTCACGAACATAATTGATTTCTAGAAAGTGTGTGTAAGGCGAAAAGTTCAACCATTAATTTCCCATAAGAAACGATTAAAGTGAGAATAATCCGTTCCCAGGTCCCCATAAAACATCATTTTCGACGAATTAAGCCTTACAACTTGACAAAAATATAAAATATTTTCTGTATAATAAATGTTATTGTATTGTAAATAAAGAAATAAACGAAGACCAAAGTCGTTTTATTTACCTTTGTGACGGTAGCTCCGGTGTGTCTTCTCTTCTTTGCTTCTTAGCGGGAGGATCCTTAATCTTTTTTCTGACTAAAATCCTCTTCATTGACACCTCCTGCTTTCTGAGTTGTAAGGTCTTATGAAACTGAGGCATCACATTATCGTTCATCATGTTGATGATTCTCATCGCCACAGTCTTGTCTGAATGGTACTCTTCGATAAAAGCCTGCACATCACTCCACTTAGCTAACATGGTCTGGATGCTCTCGCTTGATGCTGCAGCCATCTTCTCCGCCTCTTTTGACAACTCCTGAATGGCTTCCTTCTGCTGCTTGTCCTCTTGAAGGCGAATTAAATCCTCTGTGCTGAGGACCTCATGATAGTCAGCGACAAGCTTCTTGATGTCACCCGCATCCACTTGGAGTCCCATGATCTGTCCCATGGAAACAATGTCGTTCACAACAACGGTGTCTCGAGGATCAAATCCTTGAAAGTCCCCGTCGAGGACGCATGCGGGCCACAACTTCCTCCATGCTGCTTTCAACGTTTGAATGGTAACATCATGCCAAGCCTGTTCTATCATTTGAACACAATGATACACATTGAAATGGTCCTTCAAATAATCCCAAAGGGTTAGGTCGCTGTCAACGGTCATGAAAAAGCACCGAGTAAACAACGCCTTGGTGTAAAGCTTCTTAAAGCTTGCGATCACTTCCTGGCCCATGGGCTGCAGGAGGGAGGTTGTGTTGGGAGGCAGGAATTTGACCTGGATGAATTCAAGATCACCTTGAAGTTCCTCCTCCAAACTTGGTGGGTGCGCTGGGGCTTTGTCAAGGAGAAGAAGACACTTGACAGGGAGTCCTTTCTCCTCAAGATATTTCCTCACTGAAGGAGCGAAAACATCACGCATCCACTCAATAAACAGGAGACGAGTCACCCAAGCTTTGGTGTTGGACTTCCACATTACAGGGAGCTTGGATTTAACCACCTGGTCTTTCTCGAAGGCCTCTGGGTTTTCTGTGTGATAAACCAACATTGGTTTTATTTTACAGTCGCCACTGGCATTGGCGCACATCAGGAGGGTTAGCCTATCTTTCATTGGTTGATGGCCAGGGACGGAATTCTCTTCCTGAGAAATGAAAGTCCGGTTTGGCATCTTTTTCCAAAAGAGGAGGGTTTCATCAGCGTTAAACACTTGATGAGGGACGTAGCCGTCTTCTTCCACCATCTTGAGGAATGATTCCTTGTAAGCATCGGCAGCTTTATCGTCCGAATTGGCTGCCTCGCCATGACGAATGACACCACGAATGCCTGTACGACGCTTAAAGTTCTCCAACCATCCGTTGCTAGCCTTGAAATCATTGATGGATGACGAACTCCCAGGTTGCCTATTGATGAGATCCGAGTGTAGTGTCCGTGCTTTCTCAACGATCATTCGATCAGTCACGTGGGCCCCTGCTAGCTGCTTTTCATTAATCCAAATTAACAGAAGCTTTTCAACCTCTTCTATTACCTGAGACCGTAGCCTAGACAGCATGGCAACACCCTTAGCCACAGACGCACCCTTAATAGCTTTCTTGTTCCTAAGGATGGTAGCAATGGTCGACTTAGCATACTGGTACTGGGATGCTAAGTCACACAAACGCACACCTCGTTCGTGTTTTTCGATGATCTCCTTCTTGTGCTCGATCATAATTTTACGCTGTGTCCTCTTTGGCTTATCACTAGCCTGTGGTGGGGTCTTTTTCGGTCCCATAATAGCAAAAGTATGGTCCAAAATGTCGATCAAGCAAAAAAAACACGGTCGTACTCAAAGGAAGGGGGTGTTGAAATGGGAGGCCGTGAGCGAGCGTCGGCTTATCGTGACCGCCACCGTGGCGCTGTTCGACCGCGTGCTTTGGTTCCTAGGCCGAAAACTAGTTCTTTACAGAGACTACATGCTTGCGAATGTAATGTTATTGGGGCAAAAAGTTCGTGAGCTTAAGCGTTCGTCTTTAATCGTTATTATTTATTTTATTCTTGTGTTGTAGTACGCGTACAATGAGATATTGTACGAAATTACAGGCTTTAGCACTGCTCTACGGCAATCCATTTCGTACAAACTTAGTAACAAATTAATCACGTTTAAATAATTGATGAAATTTACGCGTGGGCTTAAATGGTGCCTGTTTGGGCTGGCAATTAAAATATTAAAATTAGTAAAGATCGTGGAGAGGGAAGAAGCGGTTCAAAATAATTCGCCGCTAATTTTCAGGCAATTCGCGTTGTACATAAATTTGTCCAAATGTTTTCGCCGTAAATTTGAGACAAATTTAGTCGAACAACAAACGCGGTTAGATAATGAATACACGGGTATGTCTGGGCTAAACTGTTGCCTGTGTATTTTGGAATGGCAATTGAATGTTATTTGTGTGGGGAGTGAATGATCACTCCAAATAGACCATTGTCACCTCTGTTCGTGGTAATTCGCGCTGGAAATGAGTTAGTCCAAGTGGAATTGCCGTACGCATTCCGCTAATCTCTCGCTAACCAGCAAACACCCGCGGCATATTTTCTGATTTCTATTTGTTGTTGTCAAATGTACTCAAATGGCCATCATGAATTTTCTACACACGTACAAAGTTACATAACACATTTCATTCCCGGAATGAAACCGCCCCCCATTGTATTCTGGGTCATCAATGCACTTTTTAGCATTTTTCTCAGCAGCCTATTTTACTAAGTGCTAAAAAATATTGGTGGTGGCTCTGCGGTCCACTGGTTAGGCGATCCTCCGCAGTACAGAGGTCCAGAAGTACAGTTGAGCCCTTCCCGTGTGCAGTTGGTCTGTTGTCAGCCTCACGGACACTCAGTTTTTCTTTCACATTCCAAAAACACGCGTGGTAGGTAGTAATTGGAACACACAATCATTGCAATAGGTTAATAACTTTATTTACACTCACTTGAACAATAATTCAGAAAATAGTTGATTGATTCAAAATCAAGCGATCCATCAATTTGTGACAATTATGTTGATAAATGCTTATCTGAAGTTGGTCATAGATCCACAACGAACAGGCAAACCGTTTCTCACCGGTGTGTGTTCCTGTGTTTTTTTCAAAGTGACCTGAGAGAATGTTCGGGCACAAACAGAGCATGAAAATGGTTTCTCAACACTGGCAAATCATATGCCTCTTCAAACTGCTGGCATAAGCGTATGTTTTCCCACATTGTGAACATTTCCAATCATTGTCCGTTTCACATGTCACATGACCTTCAATGGTGTTATCATCGGACTGGGTCGAGCCTGAAGTCATGTCATCACCACCCAACGGTGGGGCGAAAAGACGGTCTGTTTGTCACCCTCCGTGACTTTGATGTCACATGTTGACATCTGCTTCTGCCTGGAGGCTCCACCTCCCTGCTTGGATCACTTTGGACTGCATCTTCACTTTTTAAAGAGATACCAGTTGAGAGCAACGTGCAAATATACTCTTCTTCCTCCTCCTTTTAGATGTGAGTGTGACCTTCATCCTCCTTTTTGATGAGAGGGGGCTCTGGCTCTGCCTTTTCTTGAAGACAGGGGTGCTCTTCATCCTCCACTTCCTACTTAATGCGGCAGAGCTGTGGCTTCTTATCTTCAAGACACATGAAGATAATCACAAAAGGTTGGGTCAATTCATTTTTCATGTTTCAACTTTGAATTTGTGAATGATTGTTGATATTTATAGCTATGGTTGCAATCAATCTAAAAAAAAAAACACTTTTCCAACCACCGTAATGTAATCTGACATTTATTTTGTCCGAAATTGCTGAACAATCTTTCCACTTGCAAAACTCTAACACACATGCACACACACAAAAGTAAAAACAGATCTCCCCCCCCCCCTCCCATACAGTGGGAATAAAAATGTGGTTTTGCCGTGATTGCAGTCAATCCAATGTTGCAGGTTGTCAAGGGCACATGATGCACAGTGCTCAAATTATTAAAATAAACAGCCTGAAGCAATCCTGCAAATTGTTGCTCTACTTTCTTTTTAAAGGACAACCGACACCTCCGGACAAGTTGCGTCCATCATTTGTAAAATCACTTCAAATGACTTCTACTGAGCGCATTTGACAAAGATTCCACCGCATATAGCTAGATTTTACGTTTTAAGACTCGTGCTGAATATTCATGAAGTCTTGTTTTTGAGTTGACGACGATGCCCTAAGAGAGAGCTTACACAGATGATGCCCTAAGTGACGTCACGGAGGGAACCGGAAAGTGACACACAATGCATTTTGGGTACTTTTTTTTCATCTGAAACACTGTGTTGATCGCGAAATTAAAAGGAAAACGACATCAATAACGCGATGGTGAATTGTGTGTGGCAGCCAATGGCGGTAACACGCATAAAGAAGGTGTAACTTGACACAAATTCCCAGCGGACAAATCAGCCCATTTCCAACGGAGCTTGTGCGCCATCTTGTGCTTTTTCTGGGCGCTATATTGGAGTCCAGACGGCTCAAATTGATACGGAAGGACTTCTTTAATGGATTGCAAACATTTATGCTTTCCTCTTCAGAACTATGTGAATCATATTAATAACTCCGAATCTGAACTCTCTGAAGCTATTGTTTTGATTCTGGAGCAAGGCAGTTTGTGAAGGAGTATCCTGGCGTGACGTCACAGACAAGGGGGCGGGACTTTCTGAATCTGCCCATTTCCGATCTCATTTTGTGACAGTTTTGGGACACTTGAAGTCATTTTTATTGGTGTTTTGCATTTGACAAAAAATATCAGCCTGCGTGTTTTGAGTATTTTAGATGCGATAAAACGCTTTTCTGATGTCAGTTAGGGAACAAAAAAAAATGGTGTCGGTTGTCCTTTAAGTTAAACAAACTCTCAAGATTCTTGAAAGAAATTCTTTTCATGATATTGGTGGGAAGAGCTAGCATCACACGGTCTACTCTAAACACGCCCCATCTTGGTTACATTGTAGGTACGAAGAGACATCAATGAAACGGAAGAAAACCGAAATCTGAGCAAATATGTTCTTTCAGAATTGTTGACAAAACCCAAGAAGTAGTTCTCAGTTTCAAAACCGAGTGAAAGTACGACAAGTGGCCAAACCTGCTCTGATCGAGCCAACTCGGGTCTTCTCCAAAGCAGCGTCGTCTTCTTCTTTTGCTCCGATGAAATTATCCTGGTCATCTGCTGCCCTCCTGGAGAACATGTTCACACCATTGGTTACAACATTCACAATCAGTCTTGAACTCCTGCTGGACGACGAAACACTTTTTTTTTTTTGTTATTGTGGTTAGCAGGCTAGGCTAAATAAACTACATTTGTCAACAAAATAAAAAGCAAGAGCGAATGATTTTACAGAACATTAATAAATGAGGGACCTACTGCATCAAGGCGTTCGGTTGTAATTAAGTAGAGAGGATCGGATTTCCAATGATTGATTTATTTTGTTGTAGAATGGGTATCTTGTACGGATTTACAGGCTGCAGCACCGTTCTACGGCAAAACATTTTGGACAAACTTGGTCACATAGCAAACATGTTCAGGTCATGACTATGGTTCGTGTGGTCTTAAATGGTGCATGTTTGGACTGGCGATTGAAATATTTTGTCCAAATGGTATTGCCGTACTCATTAGTGATGGGAATTGCGGGTCTTTTGGCTCAGCTCACTAAAAAGATCTGGCTCTTTTGGCTCCTCAGTTTTTTTTTTTTTTGTTGCTTAAATTAAGTAACTACCAAAAAGCTCCCATCCCGCGTCTACCACGGATCTTGACCAATCACGTGCGGCTTTAACCAAAGACTGGGGGGGGGGCACAGGGGAAAAAAAAGTCAGCTCCCGTTTCCGGCTCCTGGTTAGATCTCTTTGTTCACTTCAGCGATCCGGCTCTAAGAACCGGCTTGGTCACCAACGACACATCACTCGTACTCATTTGCTAACCTCTCGCCCAGCAGCACCACATTTCCTGATTTTTGTTGTTGTCAAATGTACTTCTTAAAACTACACAAACATACCTTATTTTATGCATAATAAACATGCTATTGTATTGTAAATAAAGAAATAAACGAAGACCAAAGTCGTTTTATTTACCTTTGCGATGGTAGCTCCGGTGTGTCTTCTCTTCTTTGCTTCTTAGAGGGAGACTCCTTCTCCTTTTTTCTGACTAAAATCCTCTTCGTTGGCACCTTCTGCTTTCTGAGTCTTAAGATCTTACGAAACTGAGGCATCACAGTATCGTTCATCATGTCGATGATTCTCATCGCCACAGTCTTGTCTGAATGGTACTGTTCGATAAAAGCCTGCACATCATTCCACTTTGCCAACATTGCCTTGATGCTCTCATTTGATGCTGCAGCCATCTCCTCCGCCTCTTCCTCCTCTTCCTCAGATGACAACTCCTGAATGGCTTCCTTCTGCTGCTTGTCCTCTTGAAGGCAAATCAAATCCTCTGTGCTGAGGACCTCATGATAGTCAGCGACAAGCTCCTCGATGTCATCCGCATCCACTTGGAGTCCCATGTTCTGTCCCATGCAAACAATGTCGTTCACAACAACAGTGTCGTGAGGATCAAATCCTTGAAAGTCCCCGTCGAGGATGCACGCGGGCCACAAATTCCTCCATGCTGCTTTCAACGTTTGAAAGGTAACATCATGCCAAGCCTGTTCTATCAGTTGAACACAATGATACACATTGAAATGGTCCTTCAAATAATCGCTAAGGGTTAGGTCGGTGTCAATGGTCATGAAAAAGCACCGAGTAAACAACGCCTTGGTGTAAAGCTTCTTAAAGCTTGCGATCACTTCCTGGCCCATGGGCTGCAGGAGGGAGGTTGTGTTGGGAGGCAGGAATTTGACCTGGATGAATTCAAGATCACCTTGAAGTTCCTCCTCCAAACTTGGTGGGTGCGCTGGGGCTTTGTCAAGGAGAAGAAGACACTTGACAGGGAGTCCTTTCTCCTCGAGATATTTCCTCACTGAAGGAGCGAAAACATCACGCATCCACTCAATAAACAGGAGACGAGTCACCCAAGCTTTGGTGTTGGACTTCCACATTACAGGAAGCTTGGATTTAACCACCTGGTTTTTCTCAAAGGCCGCTGGGTTTTCTGTGTGATAAACCAACATTGGTTTTATCTTACAGTCGCCACTGGCATTGGCGCACATCAGGAGGGTTAGCCTATCTTTCATTGGTTGATGGCCAGGGACGGAATTCTCTTCCTGAGAAATGAAAGTCCGGTTAGGCATCTTTTTCCAAAAGAGGCCGGTTTCATCAGCGTTAAACACTTGATGAGGAACGTAGCCTTCCACCATCTTGAGGAACGATTCCTTGTAAGCTTCGGCAGCTTTATCGTCCGAATTGTCTGCCTTACCATGACGAATGACACCATGAATCCCTGTACGACGCTTAAAGTTCTCGAACCATCCGTGGCTAGCCTTGAAATCATCGATGGATGACGAACTTCCAGGTTGCCTCTTGACGATATCCGAGTGAAGTTGCCGTGCTTTGTCGGCGATCATACGCTCAGTCACACGGTCCCCAGTTAGCTGCTTTTCATTAATCCAAATTAACAGAAGGTTTTCAACCACTTCTATTGCCTGAGACCGTTGCTTAGACAACACGGTAACACCTTTAGCCACGCACGCACCCTTAATAGCTTTCTTGTTCTTGAGGATGGCAGCAATGGTCGACTTAGCATACTGGTACTGGAACGCTAAATCACGCAAACGCACACCTCGTTCGTGTTTTTCGATGATCTCCTTCTTCTGCTCGATCGTAATTATATTTTGTGTCTTCTTAGGCTTAAAACTAGCCTGTGGCGGGGTCTTTTTCGGTCCCATAATAGCAAAAGTACACCAATCTGGTCCAAAAAGTCGATCAAACAAAAATCACGTTCGTACTCAAAGGAAGGGGGTGACGAACTGGGAGGCCGTTAGCGTGCGTCGGCTTATCGTGACCGCCACTTGGCGCAGTTCGATAGCGTGCTTTGGTTCCTCCGTCGAAAACTAGTTCTTTACAGAGACAATATGCTCGCGAATGTAATGATATTGAGGCGAAAAGTTCATGAGTTTAAGCGTTCGTTTTTAATACTAATTATTTATTTTATATTTTGTTGTCGTAGTAAGCGTATCTCATTGTTCGAATTTACAGGCCGCAGTACTACTCTACGGCAATTCGTTTCCGACTTAGTTATAAATCATAAACGTTCAGGTCATTATTACACTGAACGCGTGGGCCTAAATGGTGCCTGTTTGGACTGGTGATTGAATTATTTCATTTCGTAGAGAAGGGAGTATTGCTAGAATCGCCCTTTGTTCATGGCATTTCGCGTTGAACATGAATTTTGTCCATATGGTACTGCCGTACATATGACACAATTTTCGCCGAACAACAAAATCGTTCAGATCATGAATACACCGGTATGTCTGGGCTACTTTGGTGGCTGTGTATGTTGGAATAGCCATTTAATTTTATTTTTCGTGGTGAGGAATGAATCACTCCCATCAACCGTTTATCGCTTTTGTTCGTGGGTATTCGCTTTGGACATAAGTTTGTCCAAGTGGTAGTACCGTACCCATTCCGCTAACTTCTCGCTCACCAGCTAACATCCGCGGCACCACATTTTCTCCTTTTTTGTTGTTGTCTACACAATCTACTCAAATGCCCGTCATTAATTTTCTACACATGTACAAAGTTGCATAACACATTTCATTCGCAAAATGAAACCGCCCCCCATTTTATTCTGGGTCATAAATGCACGTTTCAGCATTTTTCTCAGCAGTCTATTTTAATACGTGCTAAAAATACTGGTGGTGCCCCTGCGGCCCACTAGTTCGGCGATCTTCCTCAGTACAGAGGTCCAGAAGTACAGTTGTGCCCTTCCTGTGTGCAGTTGGTCTGTTGTCACCCTCACGGGTACTCCGTTATCCTTCCACATTCATTCCAAAGACATGCATGGTAGGTCATTGGAACACACAATCATTGCAATAGGTGCGAATCAAAGCTCTAAAGATAGAGGACACCGATTTGCTGTGGCGACCCCTTGAAGGGAAAAGCCGAAAGGAAAAGATTTCATAGCAATAGGTTTATGACTTTATTTACACTCACTTGAACTTTCAGCAAATAGTTGATTGATTCAAAATCAAGCGATCCATGAATTTGTGACAAATATGTTGATAAATGTGCATCAAAAGTTGGCCATAGATCCTTATCGGTGGCCAATTCTGTCAGCCCAAGTTCAGAGAAATCTGTATCAGAGCCTAATCCAATCGTGGGAAAGTCTGATGAAGCTCTTGGCCGTCATTTGGATGAGTAGATGACAATAATTTCAACACAAAACATAAAAACAAACATTTCACTCTTTAAGGAAGCTTGTAAAAAAACGTGGCTGAGAATTCTGTTATCCTTGGAGTGTGATGTGATGAAGTCTAATCAGATGATAAATCAATGTTTGATTGATGAGTGCGCATTGCACCAACACACTGGTGGTTCTGAGCCTGATACTTCCACAAAAAGCTTTGGCCACAAATTGAGCAGGAAAAAGGTTTCTCACCCGTATGGATTCTTGTGTGTATTTTTAAGCCCTCATTATGGGAGAATCTTTTTCCGCAGAGTGGGCAGGCAAAAGGTTTATCACCAGAGTGTGTTCTTGTGTGCTTTGTTAAGGTTCCTTTCTCAGAGAAACTTTTCCCACACACTGAGCAAGAAAATGGCTTCTCACCGGTGTGGCTTCTTGTGTGTAATTTTAAGGTTCCCTTCTGAGAGAATCTTTGACCGCAAACTGAGCAGGAAAAGGGTTTCTCACCAGTGTGTGTTCTTGTGTGTAATTTTAAGCTTCCCTTCTCAGAGAATTTTTTGCCACAAACTGAGCAGAGAAAGGGTTTCTCACCAGTGTGGATTCTTGTGTGCGCTTTTAAGTGTCCCTTATGAGAGAATCTCTGTCCACAAAGTAAACAGGCAAAAGGTTTCTCACCGGTGTGGGTTCTCATGTGTTTTTTTAAGCTCCCCTTCTCAGAGAATTGTTTTCCACAATTTGAGCAGACAAAAGGTTTCTCGCCAGTGTGGGTTCTCGTGTGTGTTTTTAAATGTCCCTTCTGAGAGAATCTTTTACCACAAACTATGCAGGAGAAAGGCTTCAGAATTCTTGTGTGTTCCGTCATATCTTCCTTCGGAGGGTATCTTTTGTCGGAATGTGAGCAGCCACCAGTGTGGGTCCTCAGGTGTGCTGTCAAATATCCCTTTAAGGAATATCTCCTACCACAGACTGAACAGGCATAAGGTTTCTCACCAGTGTGTGCGCTTCTGTGCCTTCTTAATTCTACCTCGCAAGAGAATCTTTTGCCACAAACCGAGCAGGCAAAACGTTTCTGGTCAGTAGGCGTCCTTTTATGACCTTTTAAGTGACCCTTCTGAGAAATTCTTTGGTCACAAACAAAGGGTTTCTCACCTCTGCTCGGTTCACTTTGTTCTTCATCTTCACTTTTCAAAGGGGCACAATTCGAAGGCAACTCGCAGATATAGCTCTCTTCCTCCAGATTCTTGATGAAGGCGGGCTTCTCTTCATCTTCCGGCGTGTGAAAAGAAATTTCCTCATCCTCTTTGATATGAATGTTCCATTCGTCCTCCTTTTTAATGACAAGGGCCTCTGGCTCCTCCTTTCCTTGAATGCAGGAGTGCTCTTCATCCTCCACTTCCTCATTAATGTTGGAGGACTCCGGCTCGTGCCGCCCAGGACAAATATCTTCAAGATGCAAAACAATAGAGAACAAAGGTTTGGCAAAGTTAATTGCGATGGTGTAACTTTACATGGAAGATATTCTTTATATGTGGTTGATTTTAATTTTATGACTATTACAATACAAAGGTCACAAGGCTCAAACCATTTATTCGTCAGATGGCGTGATTGAGGCTGGCCCCATTTAGGCAAAGAAATGGTCGTGAAAGACCATGGACAAAACGTGATCAGTCCGCCCGCACGCACGGCACACATTGAAAAATAACCATCCAAAATGTGGGAGGAAACCGGAGGACCCATACAGGCAAGGAGGGAGGGGCGGGGGTGTAACCTACACACAAGGTTTGTGCAGGTATCAAACCTTGCACTTCTGAATTGTGAGGCGGATGTTTTACAGTCGTCCACCGTCATGCCACAAAACGCCATCAAAATGACAAATGTGTCGAGTGAATATTATCATACTTGAAATTTACCTTTGTGTGTTTTTGTTGTGGTAATGATGACATCATGTATAATTTGTGTTGTGGCCAATTTCACCATCCTCCCCATCGGTGCCGTGTGATGTGGTGGAAGTATTTTCCGCTGTATTAGGCGCACCCCCAAAGATCTGAGCAAATTCGTTAATTTAGAACTGTGTCTGAAAGTGGTAGTCCATCGCATTAATTAGCGACAAGGAAAGAGTTTTGCCACCCCTCCAATCGAGCGAAAGAACGATTGGTGGTCTAACCTATTCTGGTCGAGTCATCTCTGAACTTCTCGAAAACAGATTCGTTTGCTCCGATGAAATCCTCCTCGCCATCTGTTGTCCTCCTGTACACATTTTCGCACAGTTCATTACGATACATTACAGTTAAACATAACTGCTGGGTGACGAAAGGTGTCTCTTTGTTAAGCGGTTAGCAAGCTAGACTAAGTAAGCGAAAATTTTGAAAAAAATATCGATTTTAAAGTCCCGGAGGAAATGATTGTGACCTACTGCATCGAGGCTTCTGTCCGTTCACTTGTAATTGCGAAGAGGGGATTAGATTTAAACGGGTGCAATTTGTTTATTGAAGTGGACATGAAGCAAAGAACGTATCCGCTGCAACGTC
Source organism: Hippocampus bargibanti (assembly GCF_051943395.1). Taxonomy (NCBI): domain Eukaryota; kingdom Metazoa; phylum Chordata; class Actinopteri; order Syngnathiformes; family Syngnathidae; genus Hippocampus; species Hippocampus bargibanti. Next base: position 629,415 of record NC_142745.1, on the reverse strand, counting down.
ATACGGCAACTCTTTTGGGACAAACATCGTCGAAAAACAAACCTCAGATTACTGCATTTGGCAGTGGTTGTATGAAAGTTGCATGATAAACACTGTAGAGTAGATTCTGAATTATTATTGTCAAATTGTTTTGCAACTAATTGATCATAAACATGCACTAAACACCTGTAATCACCTGTAAACAAAAAATGGCGAATTATATTTTGATTGAGTTGAATAGGAATTGCATGTACAGGTCGCGGTGAAAATAAATCTACGGCAACGTCACTGGAACAAACTTCATTTTAACACAACCTAATTAAAGGTAATAAAATAACAAAACATGAACCATTTGATTGCTCGCGTATATCTAACAAACTGATTCAAGACTGTAAAAAAACGTAAGCGAATTAATTAAATCAAAACATGCTATAAACCATGCACTCGTAATTTTTAACGTTTGTCCAAATAAGTTTGCCGTACCACATCATCGACTGCACTTCAAATTTGACCTTTTCGTTTATGTGCACGTACACGTTGGAATACGCGCTATGACTCGCCAATCACTACTTTGCTGGACAAAACAACGCCCATTAAATAGTCGCTTCTGGTTAAAGTCATCCTGTCTTGGTGCATGTTGAAGTTTTCTCGGCCTATGGTTATCTTCTTTTAGCTTAATTTGCTAGCCGCTCACAAAGAGACGCAGTGTGTGATCTTAAAGTGTTATTTGTGCAGCGAACGTGGCAAGAAGGACAGTCGAGTCCCAGAAGGCATTTTGTTGTGCAAAACAGGACAACGAAAGACAACGTCGACTATTTTATTGGGCGCCGTTTGCAAGATGAAGCCAAGAACCGTACTTCACACAGCAGGTTAGGCCACTTGTTCCTCTCTCAAAGGAAAATAATTAAAAGATATGAAACGATATTCTTGTGATTACCAACGACACATTGACAACAGCCAGGGCCGCGTATATTCATATTGCTGTTATTCTCAAAGGGCCCCATAGGTTGACGCTCCACCTTAGCAAGCGTAAAGCAAGGTCAAAACGGCGAATCTAAATGATTGGAAGTCATCCAAATATCACAATTAAGTGACTTTTCTATCATCTTTGAACCCTATTTGATCATCGATTAGGCGTCAATTAATCATGGCTTGCAGTGAGCCACAAAATGTGTTTTTTTTTTTTTTGCCTCACAAATTGTAATGCTCGTTTGCATCGTTCGAATCTCATTACAGAACACAAGATGAGAATTGCATTGAACAAATCCTCATGTGTCTTGCAGACGTCGCCACAGAATTTTGTCAGGAGCAGCAGGGGCTTCAGGCCCCGTACAGCGGACGCGAGTCCTTCACAATAAAAAAAGAGGAGCATGAACAGAATCCTCACGGCGAAGAGGAGGGAAATGAGCACCCTGACATCAAAGAGGAAAAGGCGGACATCGCCAAGTCATTCTCCACCGGCGTCTCTTTGAAGAGTGAAGATGAAGCTCAAAGCGAGAAAAGTAATGCAGCAACGCCTCCAAGCAGCAGGTTAAGCCAATGCTATAAAACCGAAGGTAAGGCTGGGAAATTCATTGAAGTGTAATCAGGATTTATTTCGATATTGGCTTCTCCACATCCGAATTTACTAAAAAAGGAATACAAATAAAAAGCAAAATGGGCATTTGGTTGTAGTCTGGACCAATTGACAGGTCAAGTTGTTGAAAGAAATCGAGAGAGGTCGCGGGAAAGGAAAAAAAAATGAAGCAAACCCCAGAGACAAGTTCTCCGTGGTAAGCCTGACCCATGTCCTAAGTAGGCCAGCTTCAAAATAAACATTACTCAGCAAATAATAGTTTTGCACTTTTACTTTGAAGTGGTTCCCGGCAGTGCATCCGCGAGCGTGATTCCTCACTAGATTTCCCGAGCTCATAGTCACATCACAAACTGGTGCCATCGATGTCAACAACATGCCCTGAAATAAAATCGTTAAATCACAAATAGGACTCATCTCAATTCCGTCACAATTTATATTCTGCTCACTGTTTGTCTCAACAAGTCAGAGGTCGTGGGGATATGCTGCTACAACTACAACTCAAGATGATCTTTTTTGGATGCATACATGTTTAATTTTCACATTTATCATGATGACAAACTTTTTTTGTCATCAACTTTCAAGAATATTATTTTTTTCTTTTATTTTGTGTGTAAATGGTGGCAGAAAAACCACACCAGCCTATTTTCTATTCTTTAGTCTAGTCTATAGTCTATTATCTATCTAACGAGCCGGATAGCCTGCTAGCTAGCTAGCTATGTGGTGTCTATTAGCTATCCAACTAACTAGCTGGCTATCTATCTAGCTAGCTATTTTCTGTCTATTTGCTATTTAACTAACTAGCTGGCTATCTATCTAGCTAGCTATCTATTAACTAGCTATTAGCTAGCTAGCTTTCTATCTATTTGAGTTATTCCCGGATGAGTGAACGCTGGTGCGTGTGGCTGCCGCTGCTCACCCACAGAAAAAAAACTTATCCTGTGACTATAAAGTGACCTTGAGAGTTTTGAAAGGCGCTTATAAATGAAATGTACTATTATTATTATTATGATTATAAAGTTCCAATTGCCCATAAGTATAAATATAAACCACCATGCGCAAATCCAAAGTTTCAAGTGGGTAAGTGAAATAAGTCAACCTTTTATTTGTGTGCTATTGTGTCTTGAAGATGTCAGTGATGATGTTGGTCCTGGACGGCAGGAACCAGAGTCCGCCCACACGAAGGAGGAAGAGCATCCCTGCATTCAAGAAGAGGAGGAGTCGGACCGTCCTTTCAATCAAAAAGAAGAGGAACCACATTCTGATATCAAGGAGGAGGAGGAAAAGCATCTTCATCCCGAGGAGGAGGAAAAAAAGCCTCCTTACATCAAGGATGAGGAGAAAGAATATATTTTCAAGTTGCTGTCGACTGATGTCCCTTTGAAAAGTGAAGATGAATGTCAAAATGGAGCGATCGCCATCTCAAGTGAACACGTGACAACAGAAGTTGACGGAGGCTCACTGGTGGACAGTTTTGTAGCTCTCCGATCAGATAGCAACGGCACAACGCCACAGTCTCATCATGATGCCAAACCGCCTGAAGGTGATATGACAAAGGAACCGGACAACAAACGTTGGAAATGTTTTCAGTGCCGGAAAACGTACATTTATAAGAGCCGTTTAAAAAGTCATATGATGAGCCACACTGGTGAGAAGCCCTTTTCCTGCTCCGATTGTGGCCAAAGATTCTCTCACATGGTCACTTTAAAGAGTCACCAAAGAACACACGCTGAAGAGAAACCATTTTTGTGTTCAGTTTGTGGTCAGAGATTCGCTCTGAAGGCACAATTGATCGAACACGCAACAACACACAGTCGCGAGGAAGCTTTTCCCTGCTCAGTTTGCAACAAAAGATTCTCCGATAGGAAAACGGTAAACATACACATGAGAACTCACACGGGTGAGAAACCGTATGCCTGCTCACTTTGTGGGCAAAGATTTTCTCAGAAGGGAAGTTTGGGTAGGCACGCAAAAACTCACACTGGTGAGAAACTGTTTTCCTGCTCACTTTGTGGCAAAACATTCCCTCAGAAGCAAAGCTTGAAAATTCACAAAAGACTCCACAAGGATGACAAGCAATTTGTCTGTTCAATTTGCGGCCAAATATACTCTGTTAAGGGAGACTTAAAAATACACCTAAAAACACACACCAGTAAAAAAACTTATGCCTGCTTAGTTTGTTGCCAAAGATTCTCTCTGAAGAGACACTTGACAGAACATGCAAGAACACACCCTAGAGAGAAACCTTTTCCCTGCTCAGTTTGTGGCAAAGGTTTTTCTGAAAAGACACACTTGAGAAAACACACAAGAACGCACACTCTTGAGAAGCCGGCCATTTGCTCCATTTGTGGCAAAAGACTCTCGAATCAGACGACTTTAAAAATTCACACCAGAACCCACACTGGTGAGAAACCATTTGTCTGCGCGGTTTGTGGCCAAAGATTCTCCATTAAAGGACACTTGACGGAGCACACAAGAACACACACGAGAGAGAAACCTTTTGTCTGCTCATTTTGTGGCAAAGCATTCGCTCGGAGGCAAACCTTAAAGCATCACGCGATAACGCACACAGGTGAGAAACTATACGTCTGCTCATTTTGTGGCAAAAGTTTCTCCCGAAAGGAAAGCTTAAAACGTCACACAAGAACCCATACTGGTGAGAAACCGTACTCCTGCTCAATTTGTGGACAAAGATTCTCTATCAAGGGACAATTGACGGAACATACAACTCAACACTCTGGTGAGAAACCTTTTACCTGTTCAGTTTGTGGTCAGAGATTCTCCCGTAGAACAGACTTAACTACACACACAAGAAAGCACACTGGTGAGAAACCTTTTTCCTGTTCAGTTTGCGATAAAAGATTCTCGCGGAAAGGAACCCTATTACGACACACAAGAATGCACTCTGGTGAGAAACCCTTTCGCTGTTCTATTTGTGCTCAAAAATTCTCGTGGAAGTATCAAGTGGAGAATCATAAATGTGTTGGTGAGACAAGCAGTCATCAATGAAGCTTTCTCCTTTCATCTGAGCAGGCGACATCTCTTGATGCTCTATGGATGACTGAATGCTGTTTACTTTCTTTGTGGAACGATAGCTAAAATGTTCTTCTTTTATTACTGCAGTGGACAACTGTGAGTTTATTTTTTAAATATTGTGAGTTGTCATCAGTGTACTATTCGTTTTGTGTTTTCATTTTAGTTCATCAAAATGTCTTTTGGCAAATGTGAGATAAGCCTTTCCCGTATGTTCTTTTGGACAGCAGTGGTTTTCACCCGGGAGCTCTTCCATAAATGCCATTTTTGGCCAGTGCCTTTCTTGTACAATATAAATATATATCAATATCTCTCAAAGTGTCAGGGGACAAGCATTTGTTTTCAGACACATCACATGCAGTTTGTATATTTCTCAAAATGTCTTACATAAAGATGAAGGGGTCACTTTTTAATCCATTCAGGGACAGTTGTTACTACAGTGATTATTATTATTATTATTATTACTGAGGACAGTGAGGACAGACAAATGAAAAATGTTTGATTTTCTAAAAGCCTTTTTGCATGATAAACCTTAGGTTGTCTTTTACAGTTCCCTAGTGTGACGACCTTCTGTTTGTACCTCATCCCTACACAATGTCACAGTGGAGACCCCACCCCGAAAGCCCCGGCTCTATTTTTTCCATATCTGGAATATACAGAGGCAGAATGGCTTTCTTTGAAAGTACAAAAAAAAATGACAGAACAAAAGAAAGCCAGTGAAGGGAAGAGGATTAGAGGGGGGCGGAGGTGAGAGGGAAGCCTTTGTGTAAATAGTTAATTAATTTTATGCAATAAGAGAGGTAATTAAGATTCATTTCTCCTGGAGTCAGATATTAAAAGGGTTAAGGCTTGGCTGGGGAACATTTCGACAACATTCAGACAAATGGAACAACAAAATGTGTTATTACTGCATAAGAGAGTATTTGATTTGGTGAAATCATGTACAAATTGGTGCTTTATGTTGCACAATCGAATGGATGGGTAAGGTACACAGCGAGAAGCTTTGTACAGGAACCGGGTGGCGAGGGGGCTTGGTTGATGCATGGACAAGATGTCCCCCGCCGGCGACAAAATGGCGCAACGTTTAATCCCCCACCTTCTCAGGGCCCCCTCAATTAACACACAGGCCCGATATCGCCGTCATGGCCTGATAAGGAAGTCATTCCAAAGACTTTTAATGACTTCCGGTCTAATTCTGAGTCTTCTGTTCAACACACACACTTTGGAGAGTTTTCCCACTCATCAGCCACCCATTGTTGGGATTATGTGCATCATGATTTTGCTTTAAAGAGAACAAATACATCTTTTAGTTTGAGAACCGCAGTGGAAAAATGATCTGTTCATCTGGCCAGCATTCCAAAGCATCCATTTGGCGTGGGAGGAAATTTTGGACGATTTCCACTTCTCACGCTGGACTTAATGACTGAGGAAACGGGGACACATTATGGACAATGGACTTTTTTAATTGCCCTTATTCACTGATGTATTCGGGAATTGAAAATATGATGTAGAGCGCCATTCCCGAATTTGTTCGGGTTTTGTTTTTTTCTTCTCGTTTGGGTGCCGATAAAGTGCTGGTCAGACCTCTTGCAATGTTTTTTCTTTTCTATTTGTCCATGTTAGCTCTTTGTTCCAGCTTCAGTTGTTGTTAAAGCGCTATATTCATCAATATGTTTGTATTGCATTGCATTTTGGACATCTGCCCTCATTTAAAGCTCAGATAACTCCAGACCCACTATCATTTAGGAATGAACTTTTTTTTTCTGATGAAAGAAGAGAGTCTAAGGTTTCTAACACTGTACTGAATGTTTATGTAGTCCTAAAACTCCATATTCTGTGGGTCCTGGAATTGGAGTGACAATGACAAAAACCCTGGCACTGGACTGGACACATTTTTGCACATTGTCTGCCAGTGAATGAGTTAAATGTGTTACATGCTCACATTATATGATTTATAATACTGGAATTAAAGATGATTGCGCTTTCTAATTCTGTGCTTTTTGTGCATGAGAGATGACACCAAGGCTACGTTTTCCCACGCTTATCTCCTCATGCTCGTCAGTTTCAAGTGGAACTCAGGAGGGCTGTGATGTAATCATTAACCAAGAGTTTGCACGCCGTTTCATCATTTTAAGAAAAAAGGGATCTTGATTGAAAAAAATTGGGCCAGGGTGAAGTTGAGGATAAAATAGGACGATTTGTTTCATTCTACCGTGCTTCCTTCACCCACAATATGTTCCCATATTTTCCATTAGCACGAACGCATCAAGATTGTTCCGACAGCGTGGCTTCGATTTTCCACACGACATTTTAGAAACACGTCAAAGAGGCCCCATTTTCACAGCAAGAGAAAAATAATCAATTAATGGAGTTTTCTTTGTTAGAGGACAGAGATCCGACAGTCATCCGCATAGCAGTGCAAAGGAAATATCATGTTTCCTTAGGATGGAACCCAATGGGAGCAGGTCTAGTGAGAACAACATAGGCCCCAAAATTGAGCCCTGCGGAACACCACATGACAGAGGGGCTTAAGATTGAATGACTATGTCTTTGTCTTGTCTTATATTTTGTTTTCTTTGTTGTTGTTTTGACTTCAAGACGGCGCCGCGAGAGTAGCTGCCTTTCCAGCAGCTCCTGTATTTTGTTTTTCTACTTCTTTCTTTCCTTTCCGATTGCTTCCATCACTTTGCTGCTGTGAAATGTAAATATCTCCACTGCGAGGCTAATCAAGGCAACTTGGATAATAAGTCGATGCAACCATCCATCCATTTTCAACATCCAGGGGAAATCATGCAAACTACGTTTTGTGCCGATATTTTTCTCCTTTCCTCAACTTTCTGGAAAAACAGCTGTGTGACTCATGTCATGACTCCGATACCGTCTACGTGCCTTGGCCATAACCAAATGTGATAAGGCACCGCGGGAAAGGCAACAGGTGCAAAAGCTGGACAGCGCAAGCACATACCCGCATAAATGAATACCCAAAAAAGTGAAGGTTGAGCTGAAGTATAAAAGAGGCGGAAAAACGTTTGTGCCTCTTCAGAAACGTTGGTGACGCTTCAGACATGTTGAGGTTTTTGCTCGTGGCCACTTTGGCAGCCCTGGGTAAGAGAGCGACAACACACACACACGCACCCACACACACATTTGCATATGCTCATCCTCTCACTTTTTCTCTCCATCATTCTGTCACCTTGTCAGTCATTTTAAGCTGATTGAAGTAGAAGGAAGTGCAGCGAATTTGTCATGATTTGCAAGCTGCTGGTGGTGGTGGACCCCAAAAAAGCAGGCAGGAGTAAGGAAGCTGTATTTGCCAAATTGTATCAAATAAAATGGACAGGAAAAAAAATTCAAACAATAAAGCTATCAGAACAAAGGTTCAAAGTAGCAAACAAAACCAGGAGTTAACCTGACAGGGTGGCAGTGGTGGTGGAGGTGTACCCCAAAAAAAGCAAGCAGAAGGGATGAGTCGGATGTATTTGCCAAATTGTATTAAATAAAATGGGCAAGAACAAAATCTCAAACAATAAAGACATCAGAACACAAAGGTCCAAAGTAGCAAACAAAACAAGGAGTTAACCTGACAAGATGAAACAAACAATGATCCGACACTGAATGGTCATGCCGGGAGTCCTTTTAACTGCCACTGATTAAATTGACCCCCCACCGAAATGTGACAGAATTATTCACCCCCCCGCTCCCTCTCTCTCTCTCGCTCTCTCTCTCGTGCAGTCTTCCAGACAAAATGAAAACCAAAATGTCTCCCATGTTATTTATCTTCAACAGTGCTGGCTGAGCTGGAGCCCCAGCCCAGGTACCTGGAGGACGTTTCAGAGAGGGTGGTGGGAGGCGAGGTGGCTCAGCCCAACTCTTGGCCCTGGCAGGTAAATGAAGCTCAAATCGACGCGCATTTCTGCAGATGAGGGTTACAGTATACGTCTACACATAAATTGTATCCCCTTTCCTATTAGATCTCTCTTCAGTACAAATCTGGATCCAGATTCCACCACACATGCGGAGGAACCCTGATTGAGAGAGAGTGGGTCATGACTGCTGCCCACTGTGTGGACAGGTAGCAAGATCAGTTGATATTAGGCACCATAACTTAAGTCATTGGTACATTAGATGTACTTTTTTCTATTTTACTCCTCTAGCACCGTTGTTTTAAATCTCACAAACCACTCGATTGGATTGGTATTATTTGGAATCAATTATTTTGTATTTTTATGTACCGTCTAAGGCGCATCCAAAAGCCTTGATTTTCTTCAAAAGTTGACCCTGCGCCTTATACGCAGGTGCGCCTTATATGTGGAGTCATATCAAGCCACGAGAGGTCTCACAAATCTACGAGAAATCTCCTGTCTAGCTTTAAAAACGTGGCAGCACTAGAAAAGCTATGCTAGCATAAGCACTGTAGACGAGCCAATGGTAGCCTATTGTCGCAGAAGTGGACAATTCACAACATTTGCAAGTCTCAAATGTGTCTGTCAACGACCTGTCCGTCCTTCATCCGTCAATCCTTAATTCAAGGCCAACCCAACTGTCATCAGTTAGTCAGTCTGAAGCTAAATCGGTGCGCCACTGCCATCTTTCATCAGTTTGTCACTCCGAGTTGGTCAAACTCTCGAGCAGAGTTGCTCTCGACTGACTGATTTTTTTTTCTCCATCCATTTGTCCCTGATCAGCCGTAGGACGTGGCGTGTGGTTCTTGGCGAGCACGACCTGAACAGCAACAGCGGCAGGGAGCAGGTGATGAGCGTTAGCCGCGTTTATATCCACCCAAGATGGAATTCCAACAGCGTTGGCGCTGGGTGAATATCATTTTTGCCTTCCATGTTTATATTTGCCAGTGGCGGGCCGCGCACGACACTCCTAGGCCTTCAGTAGTGCTATGTCTGAATCATTCCACAGCTGTGAGTGTGGTGTGATTTACTACACGTCCACTCGAGGGTGCCGTTGGCCAGGAAATAACGTGTGAATAAACTTAAGAAACACTGTCATTAAACTGTTCGAATGTTTACTGTGAACGTGCGAATTCATGATAACCTCATTAAATTGCAATATTATTTGATATTTTTGCTTGCTTCGAAACTCTCCAACCTTTCTTAATGATGTCAGTCTTGAATATCTGCAACCAAATCCATTTCTTCTCCTCCTTCAACCATTGTGGCTTGGCAAAACCGCAATTAAATCAACACAAAAATATATTTGCTTAATATAATATATTTTGATTCAAGTTTAAAAACAGTCCTCGAGTATTAAATACTGAAATAAAAAGATAAATACAACTAAACTGGTTTGGGATCGTATTTTCTTCACATACCAATCGAGACAGCCTACATGGACAAAGATGTACTTTCGGAGTTCTTATGTTCATTTTTTGGACTGGATGTGGTTTGCGCAGCTATGACATCGCCCTGCTGCGTCTGTCTGGAGAGGCCACTCTGAACTCTTACGTGAAGTTGGGCTCTCTTCTCCCCGCTGGCGAGATCCTGCCCCACAACAACCGTTGCTACATCACCGGATGGGGACGCACCTCCAGTGAGTGAGCCGTTTGTTCACCTTCTCACTTTTTCGGCGCTTCGGTGACCACGCCGATTGATTTTTCTGTCCAGCCGGCGGAAACCTGTCCTATCAACTGAAACAGGCCTATCTTCCCGTGGTGGGTCACAAGACCTGCACTAGTTCTAGTTGGTGGGGCGGTGGCATCAAGACCACCATGGTGTGCGCCGGTGGTGGCTCAGAGTCTGGATGCAACGTGAGTGCCCTTAAGAAGAATAAGAATCAATCATCGCAGAAATCGCATCGCATGCTAGCATTAGCACTGCAGACAAGCCAATGTGAGCCGTGGCTGCTATTGTAGCAGAAGTGGACAATTCACAACATTTGCTAGGCCCAAATGTGTCTGTCGGCGACTTGCCCATCATCGGTCAATCTTTAATTCAAGGTCAACCAAACCGTCACCAATCAGTCAGTCTTAAGTTAAATGGGTCCGCGACTTTCATCCGTCTGTCACTCCGAGGTAATTTACCTTCAATTGTCAGAAATAAACTAGCGTCCTTTAGCGACGTAAAGATGAGCCTTACAACCACAATTCAGGCTGTTAGCATGATGTATTTTCTGGTGTATAAGGCATATCCAAAAGCCTTCATTTTCTTCAAAAGATGACTCTGCGCCTTATACTCAGTTGAGCCACAACAGGTCTTACAACTACCATCAGAAGCCGCATACTCCATTTTCCCTGTAGAAGAAGTGGTACGTAACCGCAGCCTCTACCGTAGCACCTTATAAAGTTCCATCAGAGACATCCAAAAGATGCGCCTATTGCTGACTTTGATTGCAAAAGAGGGAAAAATGCGAAAAAATGGCAGCTGATAATTCTGAGCGTATGCCAAAGTCTTGGTCTAATGATTGACCAGCATTTGTCATTTTTGGCCCCGTTTCAGGGTGATTCTGGCGGCCCCCTCAACTGCCTGGTGAACGGAAAGTACTACGTGCACGGTATTGCCAGCTTCGTCTCCGGCTTGGGATGCAACGCTCCCAGGAGGCCCACCGTCTTCACCCGCGTTTCCGCCTACAACGAATGGATGGATTCGGTGGGTGACCGTCAGTGACTTTCACAATTGAGTTGAGATTATCTACAGTTGAACGCAATATTTCTCTTGTTCGCAGATCATGATGTAAACAAAGGCAGCCGTCCAAGAAACAGAACATCCACTCTTGTTTGTTTCGTCCATCGTTGGTCTTCCATAGGAGTCACTCAAAATAAAGCTCATATACGGAACTTTGCCTGATGACTCCATTGTTCACATAAACTCGTTCACTGCCATTCCCGAATGTATTTGTGAATTGAAAACATGAGGTGGAGCACCATTCCTGAATTTGTTCGGGTTTGGGTTTTTCTCACGGAGGTGCAGATAAAGCGCTGGTCAGACCTCTGGCAATGTTTTTTTTTCCTTCCATGAGGGGGTAGCACTTCCATTTTTTCCATGTTAGCGCTTTGTTCCAGCTTCAGCTGTTGTTAAAGCGCTATATAACCCAATATGGATTGTTTTGTCCAGCCGCCCCCATTTGAAGCTCATATAACCCCAGACCCACATCATTTAGGAATGAACTCTTTTTTTCTGATGAAAGACGAGCGTCTAAGGTTTCTTACGCTGCATTGAATGTTTATGTCGTCCTAAAACTCAATATTCTGTGGGTCCTGGAATTCGAGTGACAATGACAAAAACCCTGGCACTATAGGGTGGACACATTTTTGCACATTGTCTGGCAGTCAATGAGTTGAAAATAAGAGAATTTTGCAAACGATCTTCCAACAATAATGTTCTGTCGCTGTTTCTCCAAAAACGCTTTCTTTTTCTTTTTTTTGGGGGGGGGAGCCTTCATCAGAGAATGTTTACCTTTTTAGTACAGTATTTTATACATTATTTTATGCATGAAATTGCACATTAAAATGCTGACCAACACATAAAAAGCAATGTATATCTCAGAAAATGTTAAGCAAAATGGCAAAGACACAAATAACATAAACATAAATGTAACCCAGGCTAATTGTACGTTCGTAAAGAAAAGAATTATGAATAGGATGTTTTACCTTTGTGGTGGTCAGCAGAAGGTGCAGGTGGACGGAGGAAAGAAATGTATTGTTTGGAAGGAGAGTCCCCTTCCATAAAAACTTGATGACTGGGCTACAGGATGTTCTTTTCTCTTCAAATATCTATCCAATGACACTTGCTCTCACTCCCACAGTCACATCACTAGATTTCACAGCCTCCTCATTCTTTAATGTCGTACTTGATCGTAGATTTCGCCTTGCTGTATTCCCTACCAGGGGTGCTCAATAAGTCCATCGTGATCGAGCAATCGATCTCCAAGGTGCTATTGGTAGATCCCAAGACAAGGTGATGTGACATTTTCAGGAAGTGACGCTTAACAAATCAAGTGGAGTTATTTTGAGAAAAAAAACTCGACGTCAGCCAATCAGCCATCCATTTATTTGATTGCTACACCGGAGAACCAATCAAATGACATCTCATTGAGCGACTCACAGCGAGCTCAAACAACGGCCCTTCGTTGCAAAGTGAACAAGGATGTCGTTAGTTACACCCTAATTTTTCGCTCGGGGTTCCCCCCTCAACGTATGATAGAGTATACACAAGTGGAAGAGCTGGACCAAGTAAGAAGAAAAAGCGTATCACTTTCATACGGAATGAGAGGATGACGTTTTTTCACGATGACATTTTCAGTGCGGTTGTCTCGTCTGCCAGTTATCAGAGTAAACGCAGGTAATGACAAACAATTGACATGATTATATTGCGTTGTGCAACATATGCCGATATACATCAACATACATTGCAATAATCTTCACTATATTTCTCAATAAATATAATGAGTAGATCATTTTGACTTGGTCATTTCAAAAGTAACTCCCTTGATGAAAAAAGTGTGAGCACAGAGCCAGATCAGACAGACACTCGCGCACCTCCTTCATAATTTGCGATTATTTCTTTCTTGAATGCAATAGTTGTACGCACTAGTTTTCTTTTTTAACTTGTAGCAGCACTTACTTTCTTTGGAGGCATGATAAGGCGCTCAAACTCTTCGTACATCTATATTAAACGCGAGAGCAAAACGCAGCAAGTCCGCAGGCGACAACAGTTGGTCACGAAGAGAGCGATCTACACCCGTCCGCCGCTCAGCATCCCACCCTACGCACTCACTCACGCGGCGTACCGGCGTTCGAAATCCGATTGGTGTTCGAACTACGAAGCATATTTTGTTCGGACTCCGATTTGTTGGAACTGTGAGTCGTTCGAAAACCGAGGTACCACTGTATATGTTTGTAAAAGTTTGGAAAGGCACCATTCAGTGTGGTTGCGCTTCATACTCCGGTGCACCTTATACACCGGAAAATACAATTCTCTTTATTTGAGCATAGTATTTGCAAGTAAATGGAGGTAAACTCCATGTACGATTATTCATTTGTCATTTATAACACAACTAAAATGGAACTGCAACACTTGCCGGATTTTCCGCACCCAAAAGCCTTGATTTTTTTTTTCTCCTAAAATGACCCTGTGCCTTATACGCAGGTGCGCCTTATATGTAAAGTCATATTAAGGTCTTGCATCTACTGTCAAAAGCCACAGACTCAATTTCCCCCTTTAGAAGTAGTAGTGCATATCCCCAAAATCTACTGTAGCACCTTATAATGTGGTGTGCCTTATACGTATTTGAAAAACATTTTCATATTTACGTCTGTGTAAGCTCTCAGTCGTACAGGAGTGGTCCATCGATGAAAATGTTTCTTCAGCCGTCATCTGTACAAATTTGAAAGGTTTCGGCCGTTTCGCCTCCTATCCAAGAGGCTTCGTCAGCGAACTAAAGTCTGACTGGTCGTATTGGCCCTTCCGACACCTTCAAAAAAGTACAGATGACGGCTGAAGAAACCTTTTCATCGATTTTCATATTTAGATATTATTTTTGCTACTTTTTTCATTCGTTGAAGGTGAGCCTCATCATCCGGTGCGCCGAGCCAATTACAATTCGGTGCTATCTTGTAGCATAGCAGAAAAAAAGCTAGTAGACAGTGGGTTACTGAATACAACCGCACGCAAGTACCACATAACTATTTCAGATATTGTCATCACATATTAATATCTTGAACGGGAGACTTTATCATGGAGATCTTGGATTGAACAGATGTTCAAAGTCTGGCCCATGTGAAGCTTAATTCAGTCCAGTTAAGACCTCATGATAAAAAAAAGCAGGAAAAACGGAAACCAGATTAAAGCGATTAAGTCAGCACTTCTACAAATGAAACGTTCTGCCCACATGGCGATAAGTGTGAGATCCGCACAGGTGGCGTTGAACAAGTCACGTTGAAGACAAGCCGTCCCGTCAATATAAAAGGCACAAAAAAAAGCAAGCGCATTACGTGTTTTTTCAGGCAACTGCAGACATGTTGAGGTTTCTCTTGCTGACCACTCTCGCCGCTCTGGGTAAGAATCTTTCTGATTTATTCTATAGATTTTTATACATACATGTATAGGAGTCGGTCAACGACCATCACAAAGGTAAATAAAATGACATTTCTTTAATTACAATAAAATAGCACATTTATTATACATAAAATGAGGTCTATTTTGTGTAATTTTGAAGCTAATTTAGTAGAAAAGTATTTTTTATGGGGACCTGGGAACGGATTATTCTCATTTTAATGGTTTCCTATTGGGAATTAATATTTGGAAGACACACTTTTCGCCACCAATGAAGTTTGTAAACTGAGGTCTGACTGTATATTGATCTTTCTCCCCAATTCAACACTTTTTGATGGGCTTAGTACTCGCTGAGCTGGAGCCTCAGCCGAGGTTCTTGGAGGACGATGAAGCTGAAGAGAGAGTTGTCGGAGGCGAGGTGGCAAGACCAAACTCTTGGCCCTGGCAGGTAATGGACACAATCTATGCCAGGCATGGGCAAACTACGGCCCGCGGGCCACATACGGCCCGTTAGGCTTTTCAATCCGGCCCGCCGAACTTGCCCAAATTATAGTACAAACAGTGTCTAAAACTCATGACAAAAAGCTAGCGAACAACAGGGCAGATAACTGAAAAGTTGCCTGCCCCATTTTTCCCAACTTGAAGCAAAATGAGACCAATCCCAATAAGAAACATTGTCACAAAGTATAAAGTTTTTTTTTTAAATCAAGAATGCACCAACTTCAAATGCTACCTTGCTTAATTTACATCAAATGCGCATGGCTGTAAATTTTGCTACAGTAGTCGATTGTCATTGTGGTGCACAATGCAACGTTTGCATTGATTCCTACGAGCCATTAAGCCCCTTTCATAAGTCTCACGTACACTTTACAGTCACGGTTTAATGTAAATTTACGTTTTGTAGCGTCACATATGTTGTTAGCTTATTTTGAATCTTTCTTCTAGTTTGAGGTTCTGTGCATCTATTTTGGAAAATGACATGCAATTGCACGACTTTGTAACGCTTGCGAAAGTCCGGAAGAAAGAAGCAGGCTTCTGATTGGCTGCCGAGCCGAGTATGCAAATTTCAACTGCAGGTAGTCGATGTTTGTGTGCTCGGCGACGGTACACGTGTATTGTTTGCGCGTGACGGCGAGAGCGTCAGTGAGGAGTTTGTTGAGCGCGCGGTCAGGACAAACCATCTATGATTTGGCGGAATTTAACACAAGTAGGTATTATTGAGCTTGAATATTTCGTTGTGTAATAATATGTTTTGAATGTTGAAAGTGATTCCATTTTTCAATAAATGTTGATTTCTTTGCCCCTTCGATGGAAACTTGTTAAAAACAGACGCAATCTTGATAAATCACAGTGCATATGTTATTTTAATCTATTTCCATTTCCTCCTCCAAGTATCTGCGAAATAGTCTGTAAATGCCATATCTTGCATATTCCTTGAGACAAATTTATTAACTGATCAGGGATATTTTTCACATTTGAAAGACAGTTAATAAATTGGGTTGTAGTGTTTTTACTGTGCTATGAGGTTTGTACATACTACATTTAAAGGACAACCGGCACCATTTTTTGTTTTTGTTTCCCACTGACATCAGAAAAACGTTTTATAGCATCTAAAATACCCAAATCAGGCAGGCTGATATTTTTAGTTAAATGAAAAACACCAATAAAAATGACTTCAAAATGAATCCGGAAATGGTCAGTTTCAGAAGGTCCCACCCCTCTGTTCGTGACGTCACGCCAAGACGTCTTGCCTTGCTCGAGAATCAAAACAATGGCTTCAGATTCGGAGAAGATGTTTTCTTGTTCTTGTTCTTCTGAAGAGGAAAGCATAAATGTTTGCAATTGATTCTAGGAGTCCTCCCATATCAATTCGAGCCGTCAATGACAGCAATGTAGCACCCAGAAAAAGCAGAAGATTGCGCCCAAGCTCCGTTGGAAATGGGCTGATTTGTCAGCTGGGAATTTGTGTCAGCGAATATCAAATAGTAGTCTTGGTGCAACACACAACGATTCACCATCGCTTTATTTATGTGTTTTCCTTCTAATTTCGCCATCAACACAGATCAACACGAAGTTTTCAGACCAAACAAAGTACCCAAAATGCATTGTATGTCGCTTTCTCGGTCAGGGGCGGTCCAAACGTGACGTCACATGGGGATCGTCATCAACTCGAAAACAAGACTTCATATATTCAGCGCAAGTCTTAAAACGTAAACTATAGCTATATGCTGTGGAATCTTTGTAAAATACGCTCAGTCGAAGTCATTTGAAGTGATTTTATAAATTATGGACATAACTTGTTCGGAGTATTTCCGGCCCAAACACTCCCTCCAAATGCTCCTGGCCCGGCCCCTCTGTCAAATTTTAGAACCCAATGCGGCCCGCGAGTCAAAAAGTTTGCCCACCCCTGATCTATGCTATCCTCTCCACATTTCCATCCAGATCAAACATGTCAAAAGTGGGTGAAATATCCATTTTCCTTCGATTTGCTTTGCTGTGTAACGTACCACAGGGTTCAATGCCAAGCCCATATTGGATTGGATTGGATGAGCCTTTATTCGTCTGGTAGTGGAGAAATTGACATTTCACAGCAGCAAAGTGATGAAAGGAACAGGAACAGGAAGGAGTAGAACAAATAAATACAGGAGCTGCTGTAGAGGCAGCCACTCTCGTGGCGCCGTCTTGAAGTCAAAACAACAAGAAAAAAACAAAATAATATGACAACACAAAGACACAGAGAGTCATTCAACCTCAAGCACTTTCTGCAATTTCTTTGTTGCATTAACCAGTTGTAGATGAAATGCGAGAGGATCAACGCGTCCTTTTCACCAGTGGATCAGGGACATCATGGTGAAATGTGCATGTCTGCTCCAAGCTAAATGTTGAAAGCAAAGACAAAGTTGTAGCATCCATTGACGAAAAAGAGATTGTCTCCAATCTCCTGTCCCACGTCAATCCGCTTCAATTCCAAGACGCGACATTTCCACACACCTTCCATGCAACATTTCCATGCATCCATCCACCTGCAGACTGTCTAACAGCACCGACTTTGCGAGATAAATGCAACAATAAAATAAGAAGAAATAATCACACGTACCTTTGGTGATTTTCATGTCCATGTAAAAAAAAACGAAACGTTTTGTAACACTTGATTCTATTTTGTGCAGATTTCTCTTCAGTACAAATCTGGCAGCAATTTCTACCACACCTGTGGCGGAACTCTCATCAAGAGAGGCTGGGTGATGACCGCTGCTCACTGCGTTGACCGGTGAGGAACCAAATATGGCTTTTAATTCTCTCATGTTTTTTTCAAGTGTACTTGTAGTTTATGCACTACTTTTCATGAACTCATTCACTGGCAGATAATTTGCCAACATGTGTTCACCCTATAGTGCCAGGGTTTTTGTCATTGTCACTCCAATTCCAGGACCCATAGAATATTGAGTTTTAGGACAACATAAACATTCAATGCATCGTAAGAAACCTTAGGCTCTCTTTTTCATCAGAACAAAAAAGTTAATTCCGAAATGATATGGGTCTGGAGTTATATGAGCTTGAAATGAGGGTGGCGGTCCAAAATACAATGCAAGACATATTTGGTTATACAGACGCTCGCCAATTTACGAACAAGATACGTTCTCAACTGTCGTTCGCCAGGTGAATTTGTTTGTAAGTTGCTTCAGTGCTATATTTTGGATGGAATAATAAATAAAAATAATACATTTCATTTCTAACTCTCAAGGACACTTTACACTCACAGGATTTTTTTTTTTTGTGCGGGTGAGCAGCGGCAGCCATTTGCGCCAGAGTTCACTCTACCCGAAAGTAACACAGCAGCAAAGTTATGAAAGCACAACAGTGATGCATCGGTTTTCGATCCTAATCTGTTCCAGAAACGTGTTTGAAAACTGATTTGTTCAAAAACCGAAACATAAATTCCCACTATAATCGATGTAAAAAAAAATCTGTTCCAGTTCTAAAAACAAGTTTTTAAAAGAACGTTTTAACTATTGTACAGCATAAACTGGATAAACATGTAATAAGGTATGAATATGTTTAAGATTTATACAAGTATGTGTCCGGATTGTATGAGTAACCTGTATTTGTTTGTACTGAAAAATAAAAATGTATACTCTGTAAAGATATGTACTTGTAAAACTGGAGAGAATACGACATATGTTACTACAAAAATGTGATATATGTACCGTTGTTCATAACTCGAATGTTCGTAAATAGGGGAGCATCTGCATAGCGCTTGAAAGGCGCTTATAAATAACATTTATTGAAGCTGGAACAAAGTGCTAACATGGAAAAAAGTGAAATACTACCCCCTTGTGGAAAAGAAAAAAACATGGCTAGAGGCCATAGCCAATGCTTTATCAGCACCCAAGCATGAAAAACCAAAACCCCAACAAATTCGGAAATGGCGCAATTCCCGAATCAATTTGTGAATGGCAGTGAATGAGTTAATCTAAAGTGCGTACGGCTACAGTTCCAGGACTTGGCGTGTGGTTCTGGGAGACCACAATATCAACAGCCACGAGGGCAGAGAGCAGTACATGAGCGTGAGTCGCGTCTACCTCCACCCGAGATGGAACTCCAACAACGTTGCCGGAGGGTGAGTGATAGACATTAAATGGTAGAGATTAGAGAATAAGAAGTGATCCTATTTAAAAGGTGCATGCTGTTGTATGCGTAGTCAACACTTGTGACTCAATACACAAGTGTAGCACGGGCAACCTGGGGACAATCAGGTCAACGGACACAGCAATTTAACAGGAGTCATTTACGACTTGGGGAAGTCCTTACCACAGGGGTAATTTAGGACTTCAAACTCCTTTTCACAGGAAGAGCTCATTAGCCAGGTTACAAACTTATCAGTTCATGGGAAACACAATGTTTTACTGCTTACATCTGTTGGTGCTCAGAACGTCCAGAGGCGTGGTATTCTAATCAAGAAAACTATGTTTTACTAAAGTATCACTTTAATTTGCATGTATTCTCAATAAATAGCTTGGCAGAGGGACGAAGAATTCAGACGTATGTCATAGATGACTGCGTTTCCTGCCGGCAGTAGGGACAATCTTTCTGGTTCCGAGTCTCTGTCCACAGTGTCTGATATCTCTGCCAGTGAGCGACGCTCAGTTCTCCCACATCCCGAAACGCATCCTGAAGCTTCCCATCCAAAATGTTTCTGTCCTGCATTCTGCGTTAGGTATGACATTGCTCTGCTGCGTCTGTCCTCTGAGGCTTCCCTGAACAACTACGTCCAGCTGGGTTCCATCCCTCCCTCTGGCCATGTTTTGCCCCACAACAACCCCTGTTACATCACAGGATGGGGACGCACTAAGAGTGAGTACAGTCATCCCTGGCTACTTCGCTGTTTGATGATGGCGATCACCATTAAAAAAGTGCTAATTCCTAAATGATATGAGTCTGGAGTTATATGAGCTTGACACGAGGGCGGCTGTACAAAATACAATGCAATACATCCATATTGGTTGATATAGCGCTTTAACAACAGCTGAAGCTGGAACAAAGCACTAGCAGAAGAAAAAAATGGGAAATGATGCCTCCTGCTGGATGGGAAAATATTTGCTATCTTTTATCTAGCTACCGAGCTGTCTATCTCTTTGTTATCCATTTGCTATCTTTTTGCTCTATTAGCTATCTGGCTAGCTGTCTAGCTATGTAGCTGGCTATTTATTAGCTCTATGAGTATCTAGCTGGTCAGCTGGCTGTCTGGCCGGCTATCTATTGGCTCTCTGTTAGCTGGCTAGCTAGTTTTCTATCTATTTGAGTTACTTCCGGGTTGAGTGAACGCTGGCACATGCGGCTGCTGCTGCTCACCCGCAGAAAAATTGATGCTGTGACTGTAAAGTGATCTTCAGAGTTTTGAAAGGCGCTTATAAATGAAAAAATGTATTATTATTTTATTATTAAAAAACATTGCCAGAGGTCTGACCAGCGCTTTATCGACGACCCTCCGCAAGAAAAAGTAAAACCTGAACAACAAATCTATTTTGAAATGGCAAGCAATGAGTTCACATTCATTTGGTAATAGTTAGCATTTTCTCATTTTCAGCAGAGTTATAGTTTGAGGGTTAGTGACAAAGTGCTTCTATGGGAACGTTCAGAGTCATGTTTACATATTTTTGTTTTACATTTTTTTTAATTTTTTTTTATGGTAGTTTGGTTTACTTCGAAATGTCCTCCTCTGTTTGGTAATAATCCATCATTTATGTTCCCTGTGCGTGGTCCAGCCGGAGGTCAGTTGTCGTCCCAGCTGAAGCAGGCCTACCTCCCAGTGGTGGACCATCGGACGTGCTCCAGCTACGGATGGTGGGGCAGCTCGGTCAAGAACTCCATGGTGTGCGCCGGCGGCGCCAGCGAATCCGGTTGCCAGGTGACAAGCATCTGCAAATACATTCACAACACACATAAACACCCAAAAAATGGAAGCCTGGCTTTTGTCAGATGATGTGGCTGGGTACAAATATCGACCTTCGCTTGACCTAAGCATCAGTATTAATAATAATAATCGTCATCATCATCATCATCATAATACATTTCATTTTAAGATCCATTCAAAGCTCTCAAGGACATTTTACAGTCACAGGCAAGTATAGGTACGAGAATAAATAAAATACAATCACAAAATAGAATACAATAAATTTAATACAATTAAAAATAGAAACAAGAGATGAATGCAATTTTAAATAGGTGTGTTTTGAGATGGGATTTGAAGGTGGCAAGAGAATTGATGTTATGAATGTTGGGAGGAAGTGAGTTCCAAAGTTTGGTGGCAGAGCAGCTGAAAGCTCTGTCCCCCATCGTACTGAGACGGGCAGGGGGCACACAGAAGTGGAGGGATGATGATGATGATGATAACTTGATGAGGTAAATATTGTAGAATGCCATTTTCTTTTAAATGAACCCAACATTTTAAGTGGGCTTATGTTAGTTGTCTTAACGTGCTCAATTGATTTAGGGTGACTCCGGCGGCCCCCTGAACTGCAAAGTGAACGGCATGTGGGTGGTCCACGGCGTGACCAGCTTCGTGTCGTCGTCTGGCTGCAACGCCTACAGGAAGCCCACCGTCTTCACGCGCGTGTCTGACTACATCAGCTGGATGAACGGCGTAAGTATTCAACTCCTCCATATTATCTTCAGTCAACTAGACCTCGTCGACTTGCGACCATGCTGTTTGTCACACTAGGTTTTTTGGGGAAAGTCGTTTTCAACATAATGATTCACCCTTCTTTCCTTTTTTTTCTCTAGATAATGGGTTGAAAGCAAAAGACAACTGGAGACTGAAGAACGCTCATGGCTGACCTGATATGTTATTCCTTTAGAATAAAATGTTGAACACTTTTAATTTAGCTTGGTCTCATTTTTGGCATTAACATTAATCACTATTTGTTTCTTAAAAAACAGAAAACCAAAAGCCATTCATTTCAGAACGTGATTGCACTTTAGTTGATATATGAATGATTGTTTACTATTGAGTTCAGTTAATTTTTTTGACAGGCGTACAGCCCCACCTAGCGGATGCTCATAAAACATCAACAACACTGGTCAAGTCTCACACTTGAAAACAAAACAAACAAAAAATCACATGAAAACAATCGTCGACTGTCTATCGAAACATGAGCGTTAATAAGTTTTAAAACATCACATTCATAACAGATTAATCCAAATTTGGACCATTGGGGAAACAGAAAGTAATAATAATAATAATAAGAAGAAGAAGAAGAAGATGACATTTGTAAATACAGTAAAGTCTCGTTATATCGATATTCAAGGGAGTCCAAAAAAATATCGATATAACCGGGACTATCGATATATCCGACCCTGTTTGCATGTAATTTTCTCCATGCGTGCATAGAAATAGTATCGATATAAACGGGACTATCGATATATCCGATATCGATATAACGAGACTTTACTGTAATATATCCGTCCATTGTACAAACTGTTTATCCTTATGAGGGTTGTCCTAAAAATATAAAAAGTTTTTTTTAAATTCTTAGGAGTGTGTGTGGCAGTACTAATATCATGAATTAAAAACAAGAGTATTCCTAAATGTATGATGATGGTTATTATTATTATTATTATTAGTAATAGTAGTAGTACTAGTAGTAGTCGTCGCCGTCGTAGTCGCCGTCGTAGTAGTAGTATCCAAATGATTGTGAATGCTGTTTGGGGAAAGAAATTTTTTTCCACCCTAAAAAACCCACATCAAAGTCATGGTCTGTCAGTCGTCGTCTCTCACGTCGTATCAAATGGCAAAAAATGCTGCATGATTTGTTTTTGTGAGCGGACGGAACCTGAGCAGACATCTTAAGAGGGAGGGCAACTCAATACAGCATTAATAATGCAACGCACCCACCGAGTGACAATTTGAGCACTCTCCGAAATCCAAATTTCATTTGTGGTGCATTTGATGTTCAAATTAGTGACATTATGCACCTAACGGATAAATATACAGGTAACATCCGACATGCGACCGAGTTCCGTTCCGACCAAACGGTCGTAAGGCAAAATGGTCGTAAGTCGAAATCCGTTCAAAATGTTGAAGAGAAGAGAGACTCCTCCCCTCTGGTGCTATCACACAGTCGATTGCTGTGCAAGAGTGGGATGCTGGCTGGCCAAAATGGTCGCACAATTTTTCAAAATAGGGTCTGGAGGTCATGCTCGTAAGTACGGGTGGTCATAAGTCGAGCCGGTCGTAAGTCGGATGTTACCTGTATTTGCAATTCTAGACTAGTTCATTAGCATTTCAGATAAGTATCACTCTCTTCACAGCAGGCTCTGCGCCAGGTGTCAGCCATTACACACTCTTGGAGGGACGGGGCAGAACCAGTTTGAGTCCGATATCCACCACGCACGACGGCATGTAGGACAAGGGGATCCACAAGAGTTTGGCGTCCCACCCGGCGCTGTAGCGGGTCCGCGGGTACACGGCGGTCAAGGCGTGCTCCATGCAGCTTGTCACCTTGGTCAAGTCCGAATCGCAGATGGCGTTCATGATCAAGCGCTGGATCCGAATGTCTGCAATTCATCCGTCATTGACTGGTGAGTCGTTTGACTTTATTTTACCTGTAATGCATATTCACATGAGGCTAAGCCCCCCACACACCCTTATCTATCATCAACACACATAATTATAATAATAATAATAATAATAATAATAATCCATTTCATTGATAAGCGCCTTTCAAGGTCACTGTCAAGGTCACTTTACAGTCACAGGGTAACTTTTTCTGTGGGTGAGCAGCAGCAGCCACACGTGCCAGCGTTCACTCAACCTGAAATAACTCAAATAAATAGAAAGTTAGCCAGCTAGCTAATGAATAGCTTTATAAATAGCTAATAGATAGCCAGATTGCCAACAGCTAGCCAGCTAGATAGCCAGCAGATATGATCTTATTTTGCTATTTGTAGCAATTCACATCAACATAACACCACGCCAAAATTATGCGGGGAATATAAGTAAATAATGCTTGTCAAGACAGCGGTGGACCCAGGGCCTGCAGGGCCTTCTCTGCTGGCCTAAAAATATCTGAATCACAGACTGATGTGAATTATATTTTGTCTTTCAATTCTTATTAAATAATTCCAAATTGTCTTTCAGCTTCCTTTTGTTACTTTTGCAAAGCGCTAACATGGAAAAAGGGAAATGCTGCCCCGTTGTGGAAAGGAAAAACATTGCAAGAGGTCTGACCAGCACTTTATTGCCACCCAAACAAGAAAAACAAATTCAGGAATGGCGCTCTACTTGATATTTTCAATTCCCAAAGAAGTTTGGGAATGGCAGTGAATGTCATGATGGCACCTGTGCTGGACGACCAGCACAGGTGCTGGTCGTCCTGATAAGTGTCAGATTGCCACGTTCGGATTGGCGACCAACGGGTAGCGCTGTCAGCCATGCCTGCAGCCTCGCAGGTGTTGGTCGTTACAATCACTTTGCTGCTGTGAAATGTAAATTTCTCCACTGTGAGACTAATAAAGGCATATCCAATCCAATCCAATCAGTGCCGGTCAAAAGGACTGCCGGCACGACCATTCGGCGTCGGGTCATGCTACGCAATTGTATGCATTGTATGCCGTTGTTTCATCTTGGCAGATTTTACTCTTGGTTTTTCTTTTGATACTTTGCATTTTTCTGTTCAGATGATTTTGACGTTTTAGATTTTGATCCCGTTGACTTAATTTCAAGACAATTTCTCAAATCCAACCTGCTTGCCTGCTTTTTGGCATCCACAACTGCCATCACCACCTTGCAAACCGTGACAGTGAATGAGTGAAAGAGGCGAGCGAGCGACTCACACTTGTCCAAGTATTTGTCGCCGTAGCTGGCTTGCACTTCAGGGCTGAGCTGCTTCCACAAACGGTGCAATTCCTTCTCGATGGGCTCCAGGTTAGTCACGGCTGTCTTGAAGAAGCCCGGCTCAATGATGCACACCTTCACGCCAAAATAATTCAGATCTCTCCTGTGGACCCAGTCATCAATCACATGCTATTATTTTGCCTTTGCCAGTTTTGGAGAAAGACAAATAATAAAAATGTGTGCTTTTAAAATAAATAGCCGGAACAAATCTTTATGTTTAGAAAGAAATATTGTGCTAAGTCAATTCGCTTTTTTTTTTTCTGTAATATCGTATAAGAGCTATCTGGCTGGCTAGCTCAAATTGCAGGACCCACACAATATTGAGTTTTAGGACGACGTAAACATTCAATACGAGTGTTACAAACATTAGAATATCTTCTTTTATCCAAAAAAAGAGTTAATTCCGAAGTTATATACCACCACTGTACAAAATACAATACATACATTCATATTAGCTATCTAGCTAGCTTGCTATCTATTAGCTAAATAGCTAGCTACCTAGCCATTTGAGTTAGGAAACATATTAGCTATCTGGCTATCTATTAGCTGTCTAGCTATCTATTAGCTAGCTAGCTAGTTTTCTATCTTTTTGGGTTATTCTGGGTTGACTGAACGCTGCTCAACCACAGAAAAACTGATCCTGTGACTGTAAAGTGACCTTGAGTTTTGAAAGGCGCTTAGAAATGAAATGGATTATTATTATTATTATTATTATTATTATTATGATTAAAAGTTTCTCAGTTAGCAAAACCAAAAAAAAAACCCATAAAATAAGCTAGTAAGAAAAGAAATGAGCTACAATGTCATGTTGAGCTTTTCTATGGCGGATCCAAGAAAAAGGTCGTGACCTGAGACAGTCGGAGAAAGACTCGACGGCAAACTTGGAGATGCAGTAGCCGCCTCCGTTGGCCGCCACCCGGCCGAGGACGGACGCCACGTTGACCACGCGTCCTCGCGCTTTCTTCACCAAAGGAAGGAAAGTGACGGTCATGCCGATCACGCCGTTCATGTTGACCTTCAGCGTGCTGTGGAAGTCTTCCACTTTCATCCACTCGGTGGGACCCATCGGCAGAGAGCGGCCGGCGTTGTTCACCATACCCCACAGCCCTTAAAGGACAACCGACATCACTTTTTTCTTTCCTAACTGACATCAGAAAAACGTTTGATAGCATCTCAAATAGCCAAAACACGCTGTATGATATTTTTAGTCCAATGCAAAACACCAATCAAAATGACTTCAAGTGTCCAACATCTGCCAAAAAAAGTGAGCTGCGAATTGGGCATTTTCAGAAAGTCCCGCCCCCAGTTCGTGATGTCACGCCAAGACGTCTTGCATTGTTGGAGAATCAAAACAATGGCTTCAGATTCGGAGAATATGGAAAGCTTTGTCGCCCTCTGGCGGCTTTTTGGTGCAACACAAAGTTCTCAGACCAAACAAGTACAGCAAAATGCATTGACGTGATGGAAGGATTGCTACAATGTGTCCTTTTTTTTCGGTCAGGGGCGTTTCTTCAGTGACGTAACGTATCATCATCAGAAAAATGGAGGCACCATGCACTTCTATTTGGGTTACTGTTTGGAGAGTTCATGGCGACAAGGGAAGAAGCTGTTTAAATGTCTGCTGGATTGGGTGCGCATGGATCGGTAGCGCCTGCTTGTGGGGAGTTGCTGGAAAAGGTGGTGGGCAGGGTGCGGAGGGTCCAGTAGGATTTTCCGCACCCTTGTTTGGATTCTTGCAGTGTGCAAGTCCTCCAGAGTGGCTAGGGCGGTGACAATGATTTTTTTCCGCCGTCCCAAGTGTCCGTTGAAGTGGGATTTTGTCCATTTTTGTGACGGCCCCGAACCAAACGGTGATGGCAGAACACAGGATGGATTTGATGACATAAGATATGAATACAAATATCAATAAAGAGGTTGAAATGGTTAAACTACATATAAATAAAGTGCTCAGTAAAGGCAGCCATGTACGTATTTCACAATCCTGAAAATACTAAATATGCCGAGGTGCAGGGTTCAATCCCAGCTCCGGCTTTCCTGTCTGGAGTTTGCCTGTTCTCTCCAGCTCGATATCACGGTCTTCCTGTACGGATTATTGTTAACAAGTCGCTCACCATTGTCGCCAACCTCCTTCTTGGTCCACTCCATAGCTTTCTGGATGCTATCCTGACTGGTCACGTCCAGTAGTACCGTCTTCAAGTAGGGCCCCGTCATCTTCTTCAGCTCCTCGGCTCCTCTTTGGGTGAGGCAGCCAGCCAGCACGCGGAAGCCCTTTCGTTCAAGCTTCTTGCACAGAAGGTTTCCGAAGCCTGAGTCGCAGCCGCTCACAAAGACGTATTTGTCGGACACGTCTTCCATTTCGAGACTGTCTCTGTACAACCACGCGGCCGTCCACAACGCGGCAAAGGTGGCGCAGAGGTACAGCCAAGCGTTATCCCTGCACACAGTCAAGATGTACATTTGCATTGTAGACTCTGCATCTTTGGTCAATTAGTTGTTGCTAGGCAGAATTCTTTGGGCATAATCCACCCCAAAATAGAAGTTATCATGTTCAAAAGTGTCATCCTGTTGTATGCACTTTGATATGAACAGACGCAGCCTGTTCAATTGTCATCCTGGGGTAAGAAATCTCGCCTCGGGCGGAATTTAGGACTTGGTCAACCACTTCACAGGAAGAGCTCATTAGCCAGGTTCCAAATCTAGCAGTTTGTGGAAAGGCCACCCGTTAAAATGTCTACCTTCGGTTGGTGCTTGTACAAGGGGAGGACTCGGAGGCGTGTCCATGGGTCGTTCAGGGGTGTGGTATTCAAATCAGGGAGGCTGTTTTGTTTTTTACAAATGTATAACTTATCCACTGGAAAATAGGGGACGTATTTTTATGCATACATATTAACATACAAAATTGTCTACCTCATTGTTAAAACTTCTCTTTCCAATTGTTCGTGGCATCTGCCTATCTATTCGCTACTTATTAGCTATCCATTAGCAAGCTGGCTAGCTATTGGCTGCCGAGCTGTCTAGCTGTTGGCTATCTGGCTATGTAATAGCTATCTATTTGCTATCCATTATCTGGCTAGCTATATTTCTATCTATTTGAGTTACTTTGGGGTTGAGTGAACGCTGGCGCATGTGGCTGTCGCTGCTCACCCACAGAAAAACTTTATCCAGTGACTGTAAAGTGACCTTGAGAGTTTTGCTTATAAATGTAATGTATTATTATTATTATTATTATTATTGAGTGGCTGCCTTTCCAGCAGCTCATGTATTTTGTTTTTCTACTTTCATTCCTTTCATCACTTTGCTGCTGTGAAATGTAAATTTCTCCACTGCGAGACTAATAAAGGCAAATCCAATCCAAATCTTATTATTATTATTATTATTATTATTATTATTATCGGAGGTTTCACATGGAAAAGCTACATTTAGAAAAATGAAAAGGTTAAATGGATGAATTGATGCCAAAACATAACAGTACAGGCCAGCTAAACATGTCTTACCCTAAAAGCTGGTAAACAAAGTCCATGCTTCCTCTGCCTCTCGGCTCTCAATTGGCTTTGTGGTCGGTCACCTGGAGGATAAGCGTAGGAAAAACAATACAATATGTATTATGTCCATTGAAAACTGTCAAATGAAACAAAAATGTCTCGTGTGCAAAGCTTGGCTTTTTTCCATCGACGTGGACGCCGGTGAGTTTATTCTGGCTTGGTGCCACATGAGAAATCTTTGCGTAATGCTCTTATGAAGGACAAAAAGGCATTTGTGAGGTTTGCTGAGGCAACCGCATTGTTTGGAAGTGAACATGTAATGCCCGTGACGGAGCTGCTTACAAGGTTCTCGTAACCAATTACTTTCCAGCCTGATTACTGGGGAAATAAATACAATAAAAGAACACATACCTTCTATATTCGTAACTAAACTGTCTTCCAAAGAAGTTGGGACGTTATGGCAAACACAGATAAACACACAACACAATGACTTGTAAATCATTTTCAATTTAACATACAATATTTCATATTTAAAGGACAACCGACGTCTCCGGACAAGTTGTGTCCATAATTTGTAAAATGGCTTCTACTGAGCGTATTTGACAAAGATTCCAGCGCATATAGTTAGCTAGATTTGACCTTTTAAGACTGGCGCTGAATATTCCGAAAGTCTTGATTTTGATTTAAAGCAGATTCTTTACTTACAGACATTGTCGCTGTTCAAATACCTGACATGTTCCGGCGTTAAAATAACAATTGAATCGCAAACAAAAAGAACAACACATTGAATGATTGTACTGTCTATCAAACATGACAGACAGTGTCCATGAATTGCCAGAAGATAGATACGTATTTCAAATCTCTTACATTGGCACACCACCAATGTGGCAAAAAGTGAACACACTATAATTGTGGAAAAGCATGAAATCATTTAGCTCGTCAAGAAATTTCACA